>NC_069502.1:911725403-911935403 GCF_027579735.1 Bombina bombina | reverse complement strand
TGTTACCTGCTGTGGATTTTCTGAAGAGATCAGTACTCCCACATCTCTGGAGATAGAAGCCCCCATCAAACATAAAAAAATTATGTGTTAGAAGATAGTCAATGGAATTCAATACATATTGTTTTGTATTCTTTTCATAATTACTATATCTTTCAAGAAAATACCCAATAGCATCAAGGCCTTTAGCATGTTGTATAGAAGTATAGAGTGACGAGACATCAGCTACAAAAAAGTGATAGGATTGTTTTAATCTGTTGTAGTTCTAATAGTAAAGATGTTGTGTCCTGTATGTAACTAGGTAGTTTTTATACTAAAGGTTGAAGAAAATGATCCAAAAGTTCTGATAATGGTTAATTCAGTGATTCAATACCTGCGATTATAGGACGTCCTGGGAGGTTCTTAAGATCTTTATGTACTTTTGGAAAGTAGTGGTATCTGGGAGTTACTGGATATTCAGGGATAAGATTTTCTTCTACCGCTTGTGTAATGATGTTATTATATCTAGTAGCTTTGATAATCTCTTTAAGTAGATTTCTATAATGGTCAACAGGATTTTCCCTAAGTCTTAAATATACTTCTTTATCGTTAAGCTGTCTTTGTGCTTCCCTAATAAAGGCTGCTCTATCCAATACCCCCACGTTCCCTTCCTTGTCCGATGGTCTCATCACTATTTTCCTATCTTGTGTAAGTTTTGTCAATGCTTCCTTTTCGTTTCTTGTCATGTTTGTTTTTTAAACGGTATTTATATCATTAGTTGTACCATAGAGTTTTCTTAATTGTTCTTCTACTACCTTTTGAAATATTTCTACATCATTAGACCTAGAGTGTACTGAATAAAAATTGCTCTTTTTCCTGAGATTGCTGAAATCAATATGGGACTCATTAATTAAATCATCCCTTGTATCATTACCCTCACTTTGTAAATTCTGTAGATTAATAATGGAGCATATTTCGGCAAATGACAATGATTCCTTTATATCACTTTCATTTACATCTATTTGTACTTGGTTTTGCTCAATCTCAGCATCAATAAAGTGTTTCAGTAATACAAATTTTCTTACCAACCTATTTACATCCAAGATGGTATTGAATAGGTTAAAGTGCTGAGAGGGAACAAAACCAAGTCCCTTAGAGATAACTGAAAATTCTACCTCTGACAATTCTATACATGATAAATATAAACATTTTTATTTTCATTTAGACATATTTCTTCTGATGTCCCCTCGATGTGGTCACGTATGTTCTCTTCTGAATCATTTCCTTCTCCTTCTGTATTTGATGCCCATGGCCTCTGTTCTGATGATGTAGAATGTGCTCTTCCTCTTTTTCCTCTGCATATTTTTTTCTTCTTGTGCTGGGTAGAGTCTCTGCAAATCCATTTTTTGACTGTGTTTGTGGAGGTTGGTCTGTATTCAGCTGTAAGACAGCAGGTACATGCTTGTCTATTTCAGCATCACAAGCTGAGGATTCAATCTCATATTCTGTATCTGAGAAAGTGACACTCTTTGATGATTTCCCCTTATTTTTCTGCTATCTTTTATTTTTAAATCCTCCTCGGTTAGGATTTTCTTGGTTATCCCACCTATATACAGAGTTGTGATCATAATCATATTTATCACGTGTAATCTTCTTAGACTTAAATTCCCACAATTCTTGTCTAAAGGTGGTCATGTTTTTTTTTCAAACTGCTTATCGTATTTCTTTAATTCCGGGTCTTTCTGTACTGTTTTTAATCTTTCTTGGATTTCCTTAATCTCTTGTTATATGGAGAGAGAGAGTATTATATTTTATTTCTAATTGATTTACTTTGGTCATTCCAATATGTTGCATTCTGTTCTTTAAGCCATCCTGAATATTTAATTCATCAGAAATATAATACTTTGACATCCCAATGCCAATCAGTCTATGGATCCTTGTTTGTACGCTTGAGAGTGGGGTTATTGTTACGGCAGTTGATTGGCAAATGTAACAAAATCTTTTGCCTTTTGGTTCAGTTTTGGTACCACACAGCTGTATGTTTTCACTAGACTCTCCTGCCTTGTGTGTAAAATAGAGTTTTGTATACCTTTTAAATAAATACATTATTTAATTAACTACATTAATTGTATTCTGTCTAACCAGTTACCTGTTTTTATATTTTGGGGTGATTTTCACATCTAATGTAATTCCCCTCCCCATCCCTATTAAATCCCCATGCAAATTAATATAAACCTTTCATCTTCCAGCATAATAAATGGAAGGAAATAAGTAAAATATAAGTAAAATGCTCTTTTTCTTGTTGAAAAGACTCATTAATATTTACAGTATCTGTTTCACCAGAATTCCAAGAAGACGGCTGAGTAGATTTCCTGGTATCCTGTTGTTCTTTTTTTGATACATAGTCTTTGATTTCTATTGATTATTCAAAGTAGTTAAATCTATTGGCTGTTAGAAAATGTAGTCTTGCTGAACATGATACATTTTTTATGTCCTTGTAAAATGCTATATTCTGTTAGGAACCTATGTGGAAAAGTCATGGAAGATAAGTATTCAGTAATGATTTTAAAATAGTTTACTTTTTCTGTAAGCCTGGATGATCATTTATTTCCAACCTAGTTCTTTGAACTTATTCTGCCATATGATATATAATAATGAAGGCAAATGATGCTCAGCCAAGGCTAGAAGATCTTACTGTCTAACTGACTAAGGTTCACCTATAATTCATAAATTATTTCTGAATGAGTAATGCTCTTTGCTATCCAATTTCTTTTAAAGTCTATTAACCTGTTGTATTAGCTTAGCCTTCTGGTCTGTTGATCGTCTAGTTTATATTTATGGGTCAGATCCAGTGCCTGACATTATTGTTAAAATGTATTTGTAAAGATAAAAAAAGTTAAAAAATTTTTTTAATTTGTTGTTCCAGGTTCAAAGTCTTGACAACTTCACGACTAGAACTATACGCCTAGATTTTGAGTTCTGCGTTAGCCTTAAAAAGCAGCGTTAAGGGGTCCTAACGCTGCTTTTTAATGCCCGCTGCTATTACGAGTCTGGCAGGTACAGGTGTACCGCTCACTTTTTTTCCGCGACTCGAGGCTACCGCAAATCCCCTTACGTCAATTGCGTATCCTATCTTTTTAATGGGATTTGCCTAACGCCGGTATTACGAGTCTTGGAAGAAGTGAGCGGTACAGCCTCTACCTCCAAGTCTCCTACCGCATTTAAAAGTCAGTAGTTAAAAGTTTTATGGGCTAACGCCGGAACATAAAGCTCTTATCTACCATACTACAAAGTACACTAACACACATAAACTACCTATGAACCCCTAAACCGAGGCCCCCCCACATCGCAAACACTATAATAAAATTATTTAACCCCTAATCTGCCGACCGGACACCGCCGCCACCTACATTATAACTATGAACCCCTAATCTGCTGCCCCTAACATCGCCAACACCTATATTATATTTATTCACCCCTAATCTGCCCCCCCAACGTCGCCGCTACCTACCTAGACTTATTAACCCCTAATCTGCCGACCGGACATCGCCACCACTATAATAAATGTATTAACCCCTAAACTGCCGCAATCCCGCCTCGCAAACACTATAATAAATTTTATTAACCCCTAATCTGCCGCCCCCAATGTCGCCGCTACTATAATAAAGTTATTAACCCCTAAACCTAAGCCTAACCCTAACACCCCCCTAAATTAAATATAATTTAAATACATTTAAATAAATTTACTATGATTAAATAAATGATTCCTATTTAAAAATAAATACTTACCTATAAAATAAACCCTAATATAGCTACAATATAACTATTAGTTACATTGTAGCTATTTTATATTTATTTTACAGGCAACTTTGTATTTATTTTAACGAGGTACAATAGCTATTAAATAGTTAATAACTATTTAATAGCTACCTAGTTAAAATAATTACAAAATTACCTGTAAAATAAATCCTAACCTAAGTTACAAATACATCTAACACTACACTATCAATAAATTATTTAAATAAATTACCTACAATTATCTAAACTAAAATACAATTAAATCAACTCTTTTACCAGCCCTTAAAAGGGCTTTTTGAGGGGCATTGCCCCAAAGTAATCAGCTCTTTTACCTGTAAAAAAAATACAAGACCCCCCCCAACATTACAACCCACCACCCACACACCCCTACTCTAAAACTCACCCGATCCCCCCTTAAAAAAAACCTAACACTACCCCATTGAAGATCACCCTACCTTGAGCCGTGTTCACCCAGCCGGGCACCGATGGGCCAGAATAGGACATCCAGAGCGGCAGAAGTCTTCATCTGATCGGGGCAGAAGAGGTTCTCAATCCAGCAGAAGTTTTCATCCAAGCGGAATCTTCTATCTTCATCCATCCGGCGCGGAGCGGGTCCATCTTCAAGACATCCAGCGCGGAGCATCCTTCCTGGCTGACGGACTAACGACGAATTAAGGTTCCTTTAAATGACGTCATCCAAGATGGCATCCCTCGAATTCTTCATCAATCCGGTGCGGAGCGGGTCCATCTTCAAGACATCCGGCACGGAGCATCCTCTTCTTCCGGCGACTCCTGACAAATGAAGGTTTCTTTAAGTGACGTCATCCAAGATGGCATCCCTTATATTCCGATTGGCTGATAGAATTCTATCAGCCAATCGGAATTAAAGTTGAAAAAATCATATTGGCTGATGCAATCAGCCAATAGGATTGAGCTCACATTCTACTGGCTGATTGGAACAGCCAATAGAATGCAAGCTCAATCCTATTGGCTGATTGGATCAGCCAATAGGATTGAAGTTCAATCCTATTGGCTGATTGCATCAGCCAATAGGATTTTTTAAACCTTAATTCTGATTGGCTGATAGAATTCTATCAGCCAATCGGAATCTAAGGGACACCATCTTGGATGACGTCACTGAAAGGAACCTTCATTCATCGGGAGTCATCGTAAGAAGAGGATGCTTTGCGCGGATGTCTTGAAGATGGAACCGCTTTGCGCCGGATGGATGAAGATATAAGATGCCATCTGGATGAAGACTTCTGCCCATCGGGAGGACCACTTCTTCCGGCTTGGATGAAGACTTCTCCCGGCTTCGTTGAGGACTTATTGCTGCTTCGCTGAGGACTTCTCCCGGCTTCGTTGAGGATGGATGTCGGCTCTTCAAAACTGTAAGTGGATCTTCAGGGGTTAGTGTTAGGTTTTTTTAAGGGTTTATTGGGTGGGTTTTAGTTTTAGATTAGGGTTTGGGCAGCAATAGAGCTAAATGCCCTTTTAACGGATATGCCCATACAAATGCCCTTTTCAGGGCAATGGGGAGCTTAGTTTTTTTTTGTTAGGGTTTTATTTGGGGGTTTTGGTTGTGTGGGTGGTGGGTTTTACTGTTGGGGGGTGTTTGTATTTTTTTTTACAGGTAAAATAGCCGATTTCTTTGGGGCAATGCCCCGCAAAAGGCCCTTTTAAGGGCTATTGGCAGTTTAGTCTAGGCTAGGGTTTTTTTATTTTGGGGGGGGGGGGGGTATTTTGATAGGGCTATTAGATTAGGTGTAATTAGTTTAAATATCTAATAATTTGTTTTTTATTTTGTGTTATTTAGTTTTTTTTTTTAATTTAGGTATTTGTATTTAATTTAGGTAATTGTATTTAATTTAGGTAATTTATTTAATTGTAGTGTAAGGTTAGGTGTTACTGTAACTAAGGTTAGGTTTTATTTTACAGGTAAATTTGTATTTATTTTAGCTAGGTAGTTAGTAAATAGGTAATAACTAGTAACTGTTCTACCTAGTTAAAATAAATACAAACTTGCCTGTAAAATAAAAATAAACCCTAAGTTAGATACAATGTAACTATTAGTCATATTGTAGCTAGTTTAGGGTTTATTTTACAGGTAAATATTTAGTTTTAAATAGGAATTATTTAGTTATTAATAATACGTTTTCTTTAGATTTATATTAATTATATTTAAGTTAGTGGGGGTTAGGGTTAAACTTAGGTTTAGGGGTTAATAACTTTAGTATAGTGGCGGCGACATTGGAGGCGGCAGATTAGGGGTTAATAAATGTAGATAGGTGGAGGCAATGTTAGGGGCAGCAGATTAGGGGTTAATAATATTTAACTAGTGTTTGCGAGGCAGGGGTGTGGCGGTTTAGGGGTTAATATGTTTATTCTAGTGGCAGCTATGTCCGGAGCGGGAGATTAGGGGTTAATAATTTTATTTTAGTGTTTTCGATGCGGGAGGGCCTCGGTTTAGGGGTTAATAGGTAGTTTATGGGTGTTAGTGTACTTTATAACACTTTAGTTATGAGTTTTATGCTACAGTTTTGTAGTGTAAAACTCATAACTACTGACTTTAGAATGCGTACTAATACTTGCGGGATAGGCTGTACCGCTCACTTTTTGCCCTAAAAAAAAGAGCTTGTAATATTGGCGCTATAGAAGTCCCATTGAAAAAAGACTTTTACGCAAATTGCGTAAGTTAATTTGCGTTACGGCCAAAAAAGTGTGCGGGACAGCTGTACCTACAAGACTCGTAATATCAGCGGTAGTAAAAAAGCAGCGTTATGAGCCTTAATGCTGCTTTTTTAATCATATTGCAAAACTCGTAATCTAGCCGTATGTAAGTTCACCCTTTAGAATGTAAGCTTACTAGTTTCTAGTCCTGTCATATTTAAAGATGATTTAAAGCTTACAGTTACTCAAGGGCAGGTCCCTTTACCTTTTACGATTTGTGTAAATTCTGATTATTGTACTTCACTACTGTATACTTAATGTTACAACTCTGAGTAAAATGTTGATGCTTTAGAAATGAATAATCATAATGACACTAACCATGCAGCTGGAAATCTTGCATTTCTTGAAGACTGTTTTCCTATATAATCCCTTTATTACTCATTTCCCTGGTTTGCATAACCAACACAATTATACTAATATACTTTTTACCTCTGTAATTACCTTGTATCTAATCCTCTGTAGACTGCTATCTTATTTCAGTTCTTTTGACAGACTTGCATTTTAGACAGTCAGTGATGACTCATAAATAACTCCACGTGAGTGAGCACAATGTTATCTATATGACATACAGGAACTAGCACCATCTAGCTGTGAAAACTGCCAAAATGCACTATTTTATAAGAGGCGACCTTCAAGGGCTTAGAAATAAGCATATGAGCCTACCTAAATTTAGCTTTCAACAAAGAACACCAAGAGAACAAAGCAAATTTGATGATAAAAGTAAACTGGAAAGTTGTTTAAAATGACATGCCCTATAATTTTGACTAGACCGTCCCTTTAAGTATAACCAGCTGCAAGCTTAGTGCTTTTGTATTACAACAATGAAACAGACTGCTTATCCTTTAATGAGATAAACAGGATGGTATATTTGTGACAATACTTGAAGGGACATGAAACTCAATTTTTTTCTTTCACGATTTAGAAAGAGCATGCAATTTTAAAGAAATTTCTAATTTACTTCTATTATCTAATTTGCTTAATTCTCTTGATATTATTTGCTGAAAAGCATATCTAGATAGGCTTAGTAGCTGCTGTTTGGTGGTTGCACACAGATGCCTTGTGTGATTGGCTCACCCATGTGCACTGCTATTTCTTCAATAAAAGATATCTAAAGAATGAAGATAATTAGATAATAGAAGTAAATTGGAATGTTGTTTAACATTTTAATTTTCTATCTGAATCATGAAAGACAAAAATGGGGTTTAATGTCCCTTTAATAATAAGGGGACAGAGTTATTTTTACAAAGTTACTTTCTGTGCTAAAAGACACCTGCACAAAGATGAAATGAAAAATGATAAACTGAATGTCTTCTGTAAGAACATGAGTGCACTGGATAATCAGTTTTTTACTGTAATCTAGTAATCTTGGCGTTTTTCTTTTTTACTCTTGCATATTTGATCCCTTCCCTGATTGTGCACCCTGTGATTTTGAATGTTGAATTTCTGTTCTTAGAGGGACTTGGATTTGCTGCGGGAGGCTGCAGCTGTTCTTGGGGAGTAATATTATTATTATTTTATTTTATTGGCAACATTTATTTCTTTAGTATTGTTCTATTTTATTTGCATGCCTTAGGTCTTCATGTCCAAACAATTTCTCCAAGGAATGCATTTTCTTTCCCTTAATATTTTGAGAATTCTGTCATTTAACCCCTTCCCGCTGTTTGGACGTTCTATGCTGTCCTAACTGCGCTAGACTTTAGCACCGTTAGTACGCCATGGAACATCCTAACCGTTTGGCTGTCCTGCAACAATAGCCGCTTCCTATATGGTATCACAGGATAGGGCATAACTAGCATCATAGGCACTCCCCCCTGACCCCATCATTGAAATCACGCAATCCTAGGAATGATCATGTGATTTAAATTTTTACTAATTTGTAGACAAATTAGTCCCGAAAGTAAGTGGTAAAGTAAGTAATACATAAACTATTTTTATGCTCTATTAATGGAAATCAATAAATAAGATACACTATCGGTATATAATTTTCACTTTTCTTTTGATGAGTCAATACATGTCATGAATAGGGATGGGCGAATGTGTTTATATTCAAATACGAATGTTATTGTAGAAATTCGATTTACATAATAGAATGTTGATAAGAACAAATATTCTTAAAAATTTGATTTTCGAATGTTATTTACAGTTTTCGAATGTCATATTCGAATTCGAATGTCACATTCAAATTCGAATGTCACTTTCGAATTCGAATATTACATTTATAAAACACAATTGTAGACTAGAAACACTATTTCGAATTCAAATGTCACATTCAAATCGAATATCACATTCAAATTTTAATATTACATTTATAAAACACAGTATTAGACTAGAAATACTATTTCGAATGTCACATTCGAATCGAATATCACATTCAAATTCGAATATTACATTTAAAAAACACAGTATTAGACTAGACATACTATTTCGAATTCTAATGTGACATTCGAATTCGAATGTCACATTCAAATTCGAATATTACATTTAAAACACAGTCGGCTAGATTTAGAGTTTTGTCGGTAACGACCCGAAAAGCTAACGCTGGCTTTTTTCTGGCCGCACCATAAAAATAACTCTGGTATTGAGAGTCCACATAAAGGCTGCGTTAGGCTCCAAAAAAGGAGCGTAGAGCATATTTAACGCAGCTTCAACTCTAGATACAAGAGTTGCTTACGCAAGCGGCCAGCCTCAAAAACGTGCTCGTGCACGATTCCCCCATAGAAAACAATGGGGCTGTTTGAGCTGAAAAAAAACCTAACACCTGCAAAAAAGCTGCGTTCAGCTCCTAACGCAGCCCCATTGTTTGCTATGCGGAAACACTTCCTACGTCTGCACCTAACACTCTAACATGTACCCCGAGTCTAAACACCCCTAACCTTACACTTATTAACCCCTAATCTGCCGCCCCCGCTATCGCTGACCCCTGCATATTATTATTAACCCCTAATCTGCCGCTCCGTAAACCGCCGCTACTTACATTATCCCTATGTACCCCTAATCCGCTGCCCTAACATCGCTGACCCCTATATTATATTTATTAACCCCTAATCTGCCCCCCACAACGTCGCCTCCACCTGCCTACACTTATTAACCCCTAATCTGCTGAGCGGACCTGAGCGCTACTATAATAAAGTTATTAACCCCTAATCTGCCTCACTAACCCTATAATAAATAGTATTAACCCCTAATCTGCCCTCCCTAACATCGCCGACACCTAACTTCAATTAATAACCCCTAATCTGCCGACTGGAGCTCACCGCTATTCTAATAAATGTATTAACCCCTAAAGCTAAGTCTAACCCTAACACTAACACCCCCCTAAGTTAAATATAATTTACATCTAACGAAATTAATTATCTCTTATTAAATAAATTATTCCTATTTAAAGCTAAATACTTACCTGTAAAATAAATCCTAATATAGCTACACTATAAATTATAATTATATTATAGCTATTTTAGGATTAATATTTATTTTACAGGTAACTTTGTAATTATTTTAACCAGGTACAATAGCTATTAAATAGTTAAGAACTATTTAATAGTTACCTAGTTAAAATAATAACAAAATTACCTGTAAAATAAATCCTAACCTAAGTTACAATTAAACCTAACACTACACTATCATTAAATTAATTAAATAAAATATCTACAATTACCTACAATTAAACCTAACACTACACTATCAATACATTAATTAAATACAATATCTATAAATAACTACAATGAAATAAACTAACTAAAGTACAAAAAATAAAAAAGAACTAAGTTACAAAAAATAAAAAAATATTTACAAACATAACAAAAATATTACAACAATTTTAAACTAATTACACCTACTCTAAGCCCCCTAATAAAATAACAAAGCCCCCCAAAATAAAAAAATGCCCTACCCTATTCTAAATTACTAAAGTTCAAAGCTCTTTTACCTTACCAGCCCTGAACAGGGCCCTTTGCGGGGCATGCCCCAAGAAGTTCAGCTCTTTTGCCTGTAAAAAAAAACATACAATACCCCCCCCAACATTACAACCCACCACCCACATACCCCTAATCTAACCCAAACCCCCCTTAAATAAACCTAACACTAAGCCCCTGAAGATCATCCTACCTTGTCTTCACCTCACCGGGTATCACACCGATCCGTCCTGGCTCCGATATCTTCATCCAACCCAAGCGGGGGCTAGACATCCACTGAAGAAGTCCAGAAGAGGGTCCAAAGTCTTCATCCTATCTGGGAAGAAGAGTAGATCCGGACCGGCAACCATCATCTTCCAAGCGGCATCTTCTATCTTCATCCGATGAGATCCGGCTCCATCCTGAAGACCTCCACCGCGGACCCATCTTCATCCGGCGACGTCCAACTGAAGAATGACGGTTCCTTTAAGGGACGTCATCCAAGATGGCGTCCCTCGAATTCCGATTGGCTGATAGGATTCTATCAGCCAATCGGAATTAAGGTAGGAATATTCTGATTGGCTGATGGAATCAGCCAATCAGAATCAAGATCAATCCAATTGGCTGATCCAATCAGCCAATCAGATTGAGCTCGCATTCTATTGGCTGATTGGATCAGCCAATTGGATTGATCTTGATTCTGATTGGCTGATTCCATCAGCCAATCAGAATATTCCTACCTTAATTCCGATTGGCTGATAGAATCCTATCAGCCAATCGGAATTCGAGGGATGCCAGCTTGGATGACGTCCCTTAAAGGAGCCATCATTCTTCAGTTGGACGTCGCCGGATGAAGATGGGTCCGCGGTGGAGGTCTTCAGGATGGAGCCGGTCCTCATCGGATGAAGATAGAAGATGCCGCTTGGAAGATGATGGTTGCCGGTCCGGATCAACTCTTCTTCCCGGATAGGATGAAGACTTTGGACCCTCTACTGGACTTCTTCAGTGGATGTCTAGCCCCCGCTTGGGTTGGATGAAGATATCGGAGCCAGGACAGATCGGTGTGATACCCGGTGAGGTGAAGACAAGGTAGGATGATCTTCAGGGGCTTAGTGTTAGGTTTATTTAAGGGGGGTTTGGGCTAGATTAGGGGTATGTGGGTGGTGGGTTGTAATGTTGGGGGGGGGGGTATTGTATGTTTTTTTTTACAGGCAAAAGAGCTGAACTTCTTGGGGCATGCCCCGCAAAGGGCCCTGTTCAGGGCTGGTAAGGTAAAAGAGCTTTGAACTTTAGTAATTTAGAATAGGGTAGGGCATTTTTTTATTTTGGGGGGCTTTGTTATTTTATTAGGGGGCTTAGAGTAGGTGTAATTAGTTTAAAATTGTTGTAATATTTTTCTTATGTTTGTAAATATTTTTTTATTTGTTGTAAATTAGTTCTTTTTTATTTTTTGTACTTTAGTTAGTTTATTTCATTGTATTTATTTGTAGGTATTGTATTTAATTTATTTATTGATAGTGTAGTGTTAGGTTTAATTGTAGGTAATTGTAGGTATTTTATTTAATTAATTTATTGATAGTGTAGTGTTAGGTTTAATTGTAACTTAGGTTAGGATTTATTTTACAGGTAAATTTGTAATTATTTTAACTATTTTAGCTATTAAATAGTTATTAACTATTTAATAGCTATTGTACCTGGTTAAAATAAATACAAAGTTACCTGTAAAATAAATATTAATCCTAAAATAGCTATAATATAATTATAATTTATATTGTAGCTATATTAGGATTTATTTTACAGGTAAGTATTTAGCTTTAAATAGGAATAATTTATTTAATAAGAGTTAATTAATTTCGTTAGATTAAAATTATATTTAAGTTAGGGGGTGTTAGGGTTAGACTTAGCTTTAGGGGTTAATACATTTATTAGAATAGCGGTGAGCTCCAGTCGACAGATTAGGGGTTAATGTTTGAAGTTAGGTGTCGGCGATGTTAGGGAGGGCAGATTAGGGGTTAATACTATTTATTATAGGGTTAGTGAGGCGGATTAGGGGTTAATAACTTTATAATAATAGCGGTGCGGTCCGCTCGGAAGATTAGGGGTTAATAAGTGTACGCAGGTGGAGGCGACGTTGAGGGGGGCAGATTAGGGGTTAATAAATATAATATAGGGGTTGGCGGTGTTAGGGGCAGCAGATTAGGGGTACATAGCTATAATGTAGGTGGCGGCTCTTTGCGGTCGGCAGATTAGGGGTTAATTATTGTAGGTAGCTGGCGGCGACGTTGTGGGGGGCAGATTAGGGGTTAATAAATATAATATAGGGGTCGGCGGTGTTAGGGGCAGCAGATTAGGGGTACATAAGGATAACGTAGTTGGCGGTCGGCAGATTAGGGGTTAAAAAAATTTCATCGAGTTGCTGCGATGTGGGGGGACCTCGGTTTAGGGGTACATAGGTAGTTTATGGGTGTTAGTGTACTTTAGAGTTCAGTAGTTAAGAGCTTTATAAACCGGCGTTAGCCCAGAAAGCTCTTAACTACTGACTTTTTTCCTGCGGCTGGAGTTTTGTCGTTAGAATTCTAACGCTCACTTCAGACACGACTCTAAATACCGGAGTTAGAAAAATCCCATTGAAAAGATAGGATACGCAATTTACGTAAGGGGATCTGCGGTATGGAAAAGTCGCGGCTGAAAAGTGAGCATTAGACCCTTTTTTGAGTGACTCCAAATACCGGAGGTAGCCTAAAACCAGCGTTAGGAGCCTCTAACGCTGGTTTTCACGGCTAACGCCAAACTCTAAATCTAGGCCAGTATTAGTATTAATTTAAAACACAGTATTAGTATTTCAAATTCGAATGTGACATTCGAATGTATCATTCGAATTCAATTATTACATTTAATAAACACAGTTGTAGACTAGAAATACTATTTCGAAATTGAATGTCACATTCAAATTCGAATATTACATTTCGAAATTGAATGAATAGATAGCTAAACATTCTATTATTCGAACAAATATTTTCAAATTTTATTGAAAAATTTGAAAATGAAAATTCAAAAATAGAATGTTAGAATGTTATATAAACATTCAAAATTCGATTCGAATGAACAAATGTATCAAAATTTGTTTTAAATTTCGAATTTTTAGAAACATTCGCCCATCCCTAGTCATGAAAGGGCTTAATTTTTTTTTCAACTTTGGGCTTGTTTCAATTGAGCCACAATTACAATCTTAATTATATTTTATTATGTACTTCATATAAAAATATAATCAAGGCCATACATCCAACTATTTATTTATTTTATTTATAAAATGTTTTACCAGGAAAAATACATTTAGAATGATTTCTCTCAATGTACATTTTTACATAGCTATGCACAGACACAAGGTAGGTCTTTTTATAATGTACAGTCTTTACAGGATGTATCTGTTTGTAAAGATAGAGAGATTTTTCCTCTTAAGGATCTCAGGTTCCTGGAGGATTTGGTGGTTTCCAGTGGGTTATTCCACAGTTGAGGAGCTCTGAACGAGAACACTGACGAAACAGCTTCCTTGTTGCAATGGGGAATGGAGATTAGAGTGGAAGCAGAGGACCTTAAGCTATACGGGGAGCAGGGGTGAGCATACTGCTCAGGTAGCGCAGAAGATTCTCAAAAAAGTAGTTAGAGACAAGGGAAGAGAGGTGAAGAAAGTGTCTAGAGTCAAGCAACAGCCAGTTTAGTTCTTTTAACATTTAACAATGAGTTTTGTAATCACATTGCAACTAGATATATGCCTGGGCAGGACTAAATATTACATATAAAAATAAACATAATAAATTGAAACCAAAAAACTAATTGCTGACCTTAATTTTAAATACATTCTTTGAATATTTATTAGGTGATCAAATCACTTTACCTAGTTAAAAAAAACACCAAACTCCTAACACTGCAATTAAAGGGACATGAAACCCATTTTTTTTCTTTCATGATTCAGATAGAGAATACAATTTTAAACAACTTTCTAATTTAATTCTATTATCTAATCTGTTTCATTCTCTTGGTATCATTCGTTGAAGGAGCAGCAATGCACTACTAGTTTCTAATTGAACACATGGGTGAGCCAATCACATTCAATATATATATGAAGCCACCAATCAACAGCTAGAACCTAGGTTCTCTGCTGTTCATGAACTTGCTTAGATAAACCTTTCAGCAAATGATAACAAGAGAAGGAAGCAAATTAAATAATAGAAGTAAATTGGAAAGCTGTTTAAAATTGTATTCTCTATCTGAATCCTGAAAGAACATTTTTGGGTTTCATGTCCCTTTAACTACTGTGTCTTACCCTCTCTAGTCGATAGGTAAGGAGTGCAGATGCTAACCGTAACTTTTAAGTGGGGTTACTATAGCAATGAATGTGTTATGGTACGATTTTTGAAAATCCAACATCAGCTGATGTGTTAAAGTGACATGAACCCCAAGGCTCGCAAGGAAACAGGGGTATTTGGCCCCATTTGGGCCATGATAAATCGTCCCCTTAGCCTTTAGGTTTTCAGTAGTGCTAACCCGTCAAGCGAATGCATTTAATTTCAACCTGTAATACGTGCGCAAGTTAGCATGGTTGCGATATTGCTTATCGCGACTCACATAAACAATAGTGCACCACTTATAGCCCTAAATATGTTACTCCCAAGCAAAATCTTTTTTCTGTTTAAAGCAGGGTTCTTAAAACCACGGGTCGGGACCCATTCCTGGGTCACAACACCATGCTTACTGGGTCGCGACTTGTGTGAGATGTAGGAGAGTGTGTATGGAGTGTGTTGTAGGAGAGTGTGTATGGAGTGTGTTGTAGGAGAGTGTGTATGGAGTGTGTTGTAGGAGAGTGTGTATGGAGTGTGTTGTAGGAGAGTGTGTATGGAGTGTGTTGTAGGAGAGTGTGTATGGAGTGTGTTGTAGGAGAGTGTGTATGGAGTGTGTTGTAGGAGAGTGTGTATGGAGTGTGTTGTAGGAGAGTGTGTATGGAGTGTGTTGTAGGAGAGTGTGTATGGAGTGTGTTGTAGGAGAGTGTGTATGGAGTGTGTTGTAGGAGAGTGTGTATGGAGTGTGTTGTAGGAGAGTGTGTATGGAGTGTGTTGTAGGAGAGTGTGTATGGAGTGTGTTGTAGGAGAGTGTGTATGGAGTGTGTTGTAGGAGAGTGTGTATGGAGTGTGTTGTAGGAGAGTGTGTATGGAGTGTGTTGTAGGAGAGTGTGTATGGAGTGTGTTGTAGGAGAGTGTGTATGGAGTGTGTTGTAGGAGAGTGTGTATGGAGTGTGTTGTAGGAGAGTGTGTATGGAGTGTGTTGTAGGAGAGTGTGTGTGTATTACCTTTTACAACTCAATCAAATTGGACTACAATCTGGAATAAAGTACGCACACATTTTACTCACTTTTCCAAAAATTGCAGCTATCTTCTATATTACTTCAGAATTTTTCACACCAAGAATAAAAATGGGGCTGCGATGGTATGTGGTATCATGACACTGGGTTTTGGGGAAAAAAAGGTTTGAAGAACCCTGGTTTAAAGGATCCCCAATATATACTACCCTTTATTTTTAACATAAGATAAAATTAGGAACTGAGCAGACAGCAGCTACTTTACTAAAATGAAAAAAAAACAAAAGCAGGAATTTTAAGTAACCGGATCTTGAAACTTTGTTTTCAGCTAGAATTAGCACTTTTGAAAATGATACCTGTTTTCTTCAGGCCTTATGCATAATAATAACAACTTGGAAGCACATATTTAAACTGTGCTAAAATTGCTGGCATAGAGAGCACAACATGATGTCTTTGATGGAGTAATTGGCTCACCATAGGGAGCTGATGTTGTTCAAATTTGTTGGCATCTTGACTATTAATCAGCCCTTTGTACTATTAGTTAATGTAGGGCACAGTGAAGCTAAGTGAAGAAACAAGCTGCCACTTAAAAATGATAATGAGAAAGCTATAAGATATGATACTAGTAATTACAGACTATTTATATAGGCCTAGATTACGAGTGGAGCACTATTGCATTGTATTACAAGTGTCGAGTAAATGTGAGCACATGAGCGCAATTACGATTTATGCTAGAAGGGATTACCATGACCTCAGAGCTCTGGTTAAATGTTAGACAAGTCAAATACATTTAACAGTACAGTTACACTCATAATAACACTTTCTGATAAAACTTATTAAAAAAAGTTATAATGGCTCAAAGATATAAAAACATAAGTATACATACATATATATATAAATCCAAAGGAAAAAGACAAATGGCTCCAGCACTGTTTCATAAAAGTGGAAAAACCTTTATTGAGGTGTCATCATGAAAAGACAGCAACGTTTCGGGTAACACAGACCCTTAATAATGCTATGGATTGCAAACATATTAACTCCATAGGAGCCAAACATTGTAAACCCAAATGTAAATGTTTCTACTGCCATCTACAGGATAAATTCATATATTACTCATAGTGAACATTTAAACAACATTTATTCTTCATAGTTAGAAAATGTTAAGCACATAGGTAAAGTTAAACACATGAGCCGTGATGCATATTTTGATCATGAGATCCAAAATGTAAAATATTTATATAAATGTGAAAAACTATAATTTATAAAAACAAATGGAGGTCATAATCTCTGTTCAGACCTAAAGGATGCAGAGTTTTAAGATGTTGAATCCACCATACCTCTCTCTTTTTTAATTCCAAATCCCTATTACCTTCTCTCCTAAGTTTTGGAATATGGTCGATTATTTGGAACCTGAGTTGACTGACAGTGTGTCCCATTTCTAAAAAATGGGAAGAGACTGGGAGTGTTCTATCTTGGCATCTAATTGAGGATTTATGTCCACTAATCCTATCTCTGATGGGGCGTGTTGTCTCCCCTACATAGCCCCTCCCACAAGGGCATTTTAATAGGTAAACCACAAAATCTGTATCACAAGTGTAATAACCATTAATTTCCTGAATTTTTCTATCATTAGTTTGTGCTATGTGTTTACCTTTTATCATTGCATTACATTGTGCACAATGAAGACAGGGGTATGAACCTTTCTTAGGAGTTGTAAGATAGGTGATTCTGTTGGTGTTAGCGCCACCTAAGTCAGCCTTAACTAAAGTGTCCCTAATGTTTTTAACTCTTCTATAGGAGTGCATGGGGGAACTTTAAATTCAGGTATATGATGGTTAAACTTTCCTAAAAGATACCAGTGTTTCTTTATAATATTGGCAATATGATCACTGTGTGTATTAAACTCAGAAGAGAAGATGACACGTTTAGTGTCTTTCTTTATCTTTACCTTTGTATCATGTAAAACGTAATTTTTACACCTAGTGATCATACATGGGGGATATCCTCTTTCAATAAATTTGTCAGCCATTTCCTCAAGTCTAGTGCCTTGCATATTCTTGTCTTTCACATTTCTGATGGCTCTGATAAATTGGCTTTTGGGAATAGAAGAGAAAACTTTCTTAGGATGGTAGCTGTTATACTGAAGTAATGTATTGTGATCAGTAGACTTAACATACAAATCCGTTATAAGAATTGTATCTTTTTTATATATAACTGTGTCAAGGTAATTCACAGAAGTGCACGAGAAATTTAATGTGAATCTCAAACTGTCAGAACATTTGTTAAGGTCCTCCACAAAATCTATTAAAGATGTTATAGGGCCCCTCCATACGCCAAACACATCATCGATATAGCGCAGCCATAACCTGCATTTTGTTTTAAAGTCTTGGTTGGTATAAACATTCCTTTGCTCAAGCTGACTAATGAAAATGTTGGTGTATGAAGGGGCCATATTTGAACCCATAGTGGTTCCTCGTTTTTGTAGATAAAAAGTATATTGAAAGAGGAAATAATTGAGATATAAAAGTATATTAAGTAAATCTTCAATAAAATTACTTTGTTGCAAAGAAAAGTTTGTTTCTTGTTTAATTGATTCAAGAACAGCTTGAATGCCTGCCTCATGATGAATACATGTGTAAAGGCTCACAACATCTAATGAAAAGAGGATATCATTCCCCACATCTGAAATGCAAGAAAGTTTTTCTAATAAATCACCTGTATCTTTCAGGAAAGAAACTTTTTTGGACGCAATAGGGTTGAGAATTTTATCTAAAAATATGGCAATGTGTGAGAATACAGAGTCTGTACTAGCGACAATTGGTCTACCTGGGGGTTATTGTGATTTTTGAGAAGTTTAGGTAGTGTATAAAACACAGGAGTAATAGGGCCAGTTTTAATTAAGAACTTTGCAAGATCTTTTGAAATAATGTTATTCTTTAAAGCGGTATCCAACACAATTTTTATTTCTTTCTTAATCTCCATTAACGGATCACCATCTAAAACCTGATAGATACCACCATCAGATAGCTGACCTAATATTTCTTGTACATAATACTCAGTGTCTAATACAACAACCGCCCCACCCTTGTCTGCATTTTTAATGGTAATGTTTTTATTTTTAGCCAAATCTTTAAGTGCCTGTCTTTCACCATAGGTAATATTGCTTTTTTGTTTCATCTTCTTTTGAGACAACAAATTCTTAACATCATTCTGAACAAATTTTATGAATGTCTCAACACCTGGGCTAATAGAACTTGGAACAAAATTAGATTTGTTTGTTTAATTTAAGAGACTTTAAATTAAACATTGCATTGTCAATATCAGTAGATATATTATCAACCATACCATCATTTTCATTGCCAAAATGTGCCTTTAATTTTAAGGAACGAAAAAACCTATACAGATTTTTTTCAACAGTGAATTTATTCACAAAACCTGTGGCACAAAAAGATAATCCCTTACATAATATAGAATATTCATCCTGGGTTAGTATACGTTTAGAAATATTAATGACCACATTACTATTATCATTATGGTTCAACATATCAGGGTTAGTGTTATCCATTTGTATCGAATCTACTGGGGTTTGTGCAAACAGTTCATAGGGGTTTAGATCAGTGAGACTTTGTGAGTACCTTGGATTTAATTTGTTACTTTTTTCTTTCCCCTTTGCGGTTGCTTGTTCCTTGCACTGCTCCGCTGTGAACGAGTGTCTCCACTGGGCCCGGTTTTTCTTTCCTCCCCTCAGGTATCGTTTTCTGTACCGGAACTGAAAAAATCTTCAGATGAGCTGGAGGGTGAATTTCCCATTGCGGCTGCCTTCGGAGCATGTCTAGCTCCCCTCCATGCTCCACCACCTCTGCCCTGTCGCTTCCGTGACGTCAGGATGAATATTCTATATTATGTAAGGGATTATCTTTTTGTGCCACAGGTTTTGTGAATAAATTCACTGTTGAAAAAAATCTGTATAGGTTTTTTCGTTCCTTAAAATTAAAGGCACATTTTGGCAATGAAAATGATGGTATGGTTGATAATATATCTACTGATATTGACAATGCAATGTTTAATTTAAAGTCTCTTAAATTAAAAAAACAAATCTAATTTTGTTCCAAGTTCTATTAACCCAGGTGTAGAGACATTCATAAAATTTGTTCAGAATGATGTTAAGAATTTGTTGTCTCAAAAGAAGATCAAACAGAAGAGTAATATTAATACACAGCACCACTTACCACAATATATAGCAAAGAAGCTGATTAACACACCGATGGTGTAGGCATCCAAACCCTTTTAGGTAGTGCCACTGAACCTTTCTTCTGTTCTAGAAAAGTAATATTACCTATGGTGAAAGACAGGCACTTAAAGATTTGGCTAAAAATAAAAACATTACCATTAAAAATGCAGACAAGGGTGGGGCGGTTGTTGTATTAGACACTGAGTATTATGTACAAGAAATATTAGGTCAGCTATCTGATGGTGGTATCTATCAGGTTTTAGATGGTGATCTGTTAATGGAGATTAAGAAAGAAATAAAAATTGTGGTGGATACTGCTTTAAAGAATAACATTATTTCAAAAGTTCTTGCAAAGTTCTTAATTAAAACTGGCCCTATTACTTCTGTCTTTTATACACTACCTAAACTTCACAAAAATCACAATACCCCCCCCCCCCCGGGTAGACCAATTGTCGCTAGTACAACATTGCCATATTTGTAGATAAAATTCTCAACCCTATTGCGTCCAAACAAGTTTCTTTCCTGAAAGATACAGGTGATTTATTAGAAAAACTTTCTTGCATTTCACATGTGGGGAATGATATCCGCTTTTCATTAGATGTTGTGAGCCTTTACACATGTATTCCTCATGAGGCAGGCATTCAAGCTGTTCTTGAATCAATTAAACAAGAAACAAACTTTTCTTTGCAACAAAGTAATTTTATTGAAGATGTACTTAATATACTTTTATATCTCAATTATTTCCTCTTTCAAGATACTTTTTATCTACAAAAACGAGGAACCGCTATTGGTTCAAATATGGCCCCTTCATACGCCAACATGTTCGTTAGTCAGTTTGAGCAAAGAAATGTTTATACCAACCAAGACTTTAAAACAAAATGCAGGTTATGGCTGTGCTATATCGATGATGTGGATGGTGGATTCAACATCTTAAAACTCTGCATATTGTAGGTCTGAACAGAGATTATGATCTCCATTTGTTTTTATAAATTATAGTTTTTCACATTTATATAAATATGCATCACGGCTCATGTGTTTAACTTTACCTATGTGCTTAACATTTTCTAAATATGAAGAAAAAAAGTTGTTTAAATGTTCACTATGAGTAATATATGAATTTATCCTGTAGATGGCAGTAGAAACATTTACATTTGGTTAACAATGTTTGGCTCTTATGGAGTTAATATGTTTGCAATTCAGGTATTCAGCCTATTTAAAGCTGTGTTGCATAGCAATCCATAGCATGATTAAGGGTCTTTGTTACCCGAAACGTTGCTGTCTTTTCATGATGACACCTCAATGAAGGTTTTTCCACTTTTATGAAACAGTGATGGAGCCATTTGTCTTTTTCCTTTGGATTTCCATATTTGAGGTGAGCAGGACCCTCTGGCTGCCGTGCACACTGCTATATATGAACTGCCGACTTGTGCTGGACCTATTGCTTATTTTATATATATATACATATATATATATATATATATATATATATATATATATATATATGAGTGCATTGGAGCTCTTTGCAGTAAAGTAGTTGAAAGCATGAAAAATTATATTTATTCAATATTTATATTTAACAACGTGTTTTACTGTGTATTTACTGTAAATATTATACATTCCAATGTTCTGCACATAGAAAAATATGTTTTATGTATTATGAAATATATATATATATATATATATATCTAGACCTATATATAATTATATATATATATATATATATATATATAGATAGATATAAATATATATTTGTGCAAAAAATAATAATATATATATATATAAAATACAAAATAGAGTGCACTCCCACTTAAGCGGCAGCTACCAGGGTGCAAGCGAATATTGAATACAGGATTGAAAAGTCATGGACTCGCTGGATTTGTGCAAATGTGGTGCTTCAATGGCACATCAAAAACGAACAGGTAACGTTTCGGGGATCAATCACCCCTTCATCAGAACAAGTGAAAAGTGAACAAACTCAAGTGTATATATCAGGTGTTAACCCCTCCCCCTAATCAGAGAAGAACAGCCCCCATTTACAAAAATAACAATTCAAATTGTATATACTTAAGTGCTACTGCTAATGCATATTCACATTAGTGAAAAATATTGTATAATATATAGTATATGGTACACATGGAGCTGTATGAGTGCACATACACATATATAGTGAAAAACCCATAACTAAACATGCCTAATACATAATATAAATATTGGATATAAACATTATAGGGGAGTTCTCACAATCCTAATGGAGGATCGTGAGGCATTAGAATCAACAAAAAATATATAAATGTACAACAATGGATATAACTAATACCTAATGTTGGATTTTAAATAGCATATATACTCACTCAGATCACCTCACCTAACTGCATAGTGACTACGGAGTTCATCCAAAACACGTGTGGATCGTGGGGATGGCCAAAAGTGGATCAGAGTGCGTCATATCAGGATCACCAATTGTGTACCTGCAATACACCACCAATGTGCACCGTGTGGGTAATGGATCAATGCAGCAACAATCACAAATCAAAGTTAGCTAAGAACACACTAACTTCTATATACAATTGTGCTTGTGCTACAATAAGGCAGTCTCCTATAACACATTATTTTCATGCACTCCACACTGCCCACGTATGTCTAGTGGGTGTGATCATCATGGTACTGGGAGTGATGCAAGATACAGTGCTTCCAATCATATACGGTGTTTGTATCCATGACGTATCACATATGTCAGGGGGGGGGGTTTCCTCTGGGTGTCACAGGCATAACGACCAATCAGACTGGATTAAATACGGCACAGTGATCAGACTCATAAGAGAGATGAGCAAATCGTTAGCAGACAGATAATAATCTAAAATATAAAGAAATACAGAATTTAGTCATGACATAAATCTTCCCCTATACCTCTCATAGAACATATGATGTACACCAGTAAGGAATAGAATGGCAAACGTGACAACTGCTAGAGCAAAGCTACTGGGGGACCATGGGCACACTAGTAAAGACGTCTAAGAAGTAACTTCTTATAATATGCACATAATAGAACGTGTGTGTGATTGGAGATTGGTACAAAACCTAATACTGTGCAAATATCTAGTAAGTGTCCTATAATAATTTGGAAAGGAATAATTAAAAAAAGTAGAACACACGCTATTAATAAGGTCTAATTAAATTGTACCCATATCTACTCTGTGATAGAGTATTGCAACAGTAGTAGTATGGCTAGGTATCGATACCTTGTAAGTTACGTGTAGTTTGCACTTATATATACAAATTACTTGTTAGTGTGCCCGTGGGTCACAATTAGAATATTCGTTGTTCCACAGATTAGAGGTATATCTCCGCCTTAATTTGTACAGCCCAATATCCAAAATAGATCATGTGTACTTACAGCAGATTACAAACATACCTTTACCATTAAGAATTACCACAAATCCTCTCTAGGTGAAAGTTACTATCCATGATATTAATTCAGGATAAGAATTTGTAACTATCTACCCTTTTCACTACATTAGTTTGAAAACCACTTTTACTTGCTGCAACTGTTTTTATTGTGTGTAACCCTTTTTTAATAAAACCAATGAAGTTGATATATTCTAAAACCTATATACACTAAGCCCATACGTATGAGGGTAGAGTGATTTTACGGTTAGTATCCTGTCCAGCTCTCTTGCTGGAATTGTTCTTGTATATGTTTCTCTCTGATACTCAGCACCTATACACAATTACATAGTATAACTATATATTAGATTATATTCCATACATTTAAATATAGTGTTCCCTCAAAGTAACAAGAGTGGTGCCATTGCTCATCTCTCATATATTAAAATATCTCTTTAAGAATATATAGAACATATTCTGCTATGTGCAGAACATTGGATTATGAAATATGCAATATTACCTTCATATGTTGCACTTTTAAATAAATGTGATCGTGTTTGTGTAACTTGTGGATGTAAGTTTTTTTTCAGCTGTTTCAGCTCCATTGAATGCAATATTGCATTTGCGACGTGAAAGTGTAAACTCGTAATACAAGTACGAATTCATGAGTGCAAAAACGTTCTTCTATCGGTTTTAACGCTCAAATGCAAAATGCTACTCCACATGTAATCAGGCTCATAATGTTCTATAAATTGTGTCTATCTTACTTAGAACATAACTAATACAGTAATAACAATATTTATTTGTTTATTATTATTATTACTACTATTATTATTGAAATTTCTAATGCAATTGGAAATATTTATGTTAATTTAAGAGTTTAAAGAGACATGAAATTTAAATTTAAAGTGAAGGTAAAGTTAAGCCAATTCATTAACGTCATCGTATAGATATTGTAAAATTAGGCCTAATTTAATTCATCATTTTTTTTAAATTGTAATATTTTGTGCTGGTTTTTACCTTTTAAACAGCTGAAAATAAACTTTGTTCCTCCGTCCGCCATTTTGTCTAAATGATTGACAGACGAGTCATATTCAATCATCCAATGCTCTTTCCCCCCCCCCCCCCCCCGGGGCGTTCAGCCCATAACCTGAAACATCACGCAAGTGTTAAGCACATGCGTTAAAGTCGTTATAGCGTTGTTTATTCAACATGCTTGTTCATGAGACGCGCATGCTCTCTAGGCACTATAGTAAAAAATTTGTTACAAAATATTGTTGCACATCGATCGAGTTACTAGTAAGTAGCAGTATTCAATAGCGTATTTTCAAACTCAAATGCCAAATGTCTTCTATTTCATTTTAACAATTGATCCGCCAACAAAAATTTAAATGTTATGCTAATAATGTATTATTTATACACTTATTTCAAATCGGATTCATTGAATTAGTTTGAGAGATCGACTAAGAATATGATGTCTATGCCCAATAGAATTATATTAAAAAGACACAATCTGCTATAAGCAAATGATATCGATATTTCTGGTTATTATAAATTTAATATATTCTAATAACCAAATACGAAATCTTTATTTATGAAATTATTTTGCTGCAGCTCTCGACGATAGAATAGTATTCAATAAATGTAGTAATTCATTCATTGAATACTATGGCCTATATTTATCAAGGTCTGTCGAACCTGATCCGACAGTGCGGATCAGGTCCGACAGACCTCACTGAATACGGCGAGCTATACACTCGCCGTATTCAGCATTGCACCAGCAGCTCACAAGAGCTGCTGGTGCAACACCGCCCCCTACTGACTCACGGCCAATAGGCCGCCAGCAGGGGGGTGTCAATCAACCCAATCGTACTCGATTGGGTTAATTTCCGGCAATGTCTGCCCGCCTGCTCAGAGCAGGCAGACAGGGTTATGGAGCAGCGGTCTTTGTGAATGCTGCTTCATAACTGCTGTTTCTAGGGAGCCTGCAGGCTCGCCAGAAACACGGGGCATCAAGCTCCATTCGGAGCTTAATAAATATGCCCCAATGTGTCATTTACGATATTGCAGAGTTTAACGCATGCACTGTTTTAATAACGATCGTGAACACGCTTTAGAGGGACGTAGAGAGCGAGTGGGACTGCTGTAGACATCACTCCAGGAGAACAAGGAAGTTGGGTTGGGGAGGAGTCAGCAGTGTAAAGGTAGAAATGTTATAATATATATATAAGGTACTATTTATTAATGCATTAATGCATTGCGGTCGTCAGCAACTGTAAACATTACCTTCACTTTAAGCTTTTTATGATACAGATAGAGAATGCGATTTTTATTTTATTTTAAGCACTTAATTTCCATGATCTAATTTACTTTGTTCTTAGCTTTTGTTTCTTGTTTGTACCTCAGAAAGAGTGCACGTAAAAAGGCTGTGCACTCTTATACAATAATTAACAGCTGTCCTTTTATAATTGTTGGTTTGCATTAGAACTTTCACAGGCAAAGGCTTCTGTTAGACTCCAACAACTAAACAAACAACTTTACCAAGTGTGTGAGGTGTGATGAAACTGTGAAGTGTGATGATGAATTATTATTATTATTTCACCCTAACTTTTCACAGTTAATATAGATATGCTCAAGAGTGACCAAGTCTTGAGCTATATATAAAGAAATAAAAAGTATGACTGCAAGTTTACTTTTAGTACTTATATAGACTGAATGTCAATCGTTAGAGGTAATGTAATAGTCTGGGATATGTCTGAAATGCTATAATAGTAGAAAGATAATAATATCCACTCACCTTGCCCTGCCGGCATGATATCCTCATGGTTATCGTTGTCTGTAATCAGCAACATGTGCTGTAATCTTCAGTCTGAAGTATCACTTGTATGTGGTACACTGTTGTTCCAACTTAGACAGTATATGTAGCCATCTGGTTGGTTTGCCCATTTATCCCTGTCTACTGATCCCACAGGGAGTAATAGGATTGGATATCCATAACGTATCACCATGCCTGTGGAATTACATCAGTGTGAGGAAGACCTATTTGAGCTGTGGTCAATGTGACCTTACAGATTCCGTAGCAGTCCTGGATAGCGCAATTGAAGGATCCAGGAGAAAGACTTATCAGTGAACACTCTAAGTAGTTTATTCAAAACCACAATGTGACAAAGTAGACAATAGCACCGACATGGTGCAAATAGTGCCTTTTACGTGTTCCATGAGGAGAAGCCCACACTTCCTCACAGGGTATAATGTTGTTACAAACATTGTTGCAAGCACAGCAGCTACATAGTGTCCAATGGTTCATACATGCCTCTGATCCTTACTATGTATGCTCTGAAGAAGTCAATCTACGCTTGAGGATTAGAAATTCAAAATTTTAAGAGCTAAATATCATGAAATGTTCCTGCTATTAACATATACAGTTGTATGAAATGCTGATTAAATACATGATATTTCACACATCAAATGAGTACTTCTATCAAAACAAAAATACTCACAAAATGTTATGCAAATGTTTCCAGCTGTAAAAGATTTGCATGTGACTGGATAGTATATAAGCTGTCTTAACTATCTTGCCTACACAAACAAAGGGCATTCTGGGAAGCATGGTCTGTGCTTTTCACCTACACTTAGGCTCAGCGTGCAGAATTTATAAAAACTACATTGCTGCGGTGAAGAATCTTGTCTCAAAGTCATGTCTTCTTATTTGAAAGCTTACAATGTCTCATTATTATTATTCCATTATTATTTTATATATTTTTACACACACACATTTTATATATTTTTACACACACACACACACGCTTGGATGAAGATGTCTGCCGGTCTGGATGTCCTCTTCTGCCCGGATAGGATGAAGACTTCTGCCGCTACGGATGTCCTCTTTTTGTCCATCGGTGCCCGGCTGGGTGAACACGACTCAAGGTAGGGAGATCTTCAGGGGGGTAGTGTTAGGTTTATTTAAGGGGGGTTTGGGTTAGAGTAGAGGTATGTGGGTGGTGGGTTTTAATATTGGGGGGGGTTGTAATTTTTTTTACAGGCAAAAGAGCTGATTACTTAGGGGCATGCCCCGCAAAAAGCTGGTAAAAGAGCTGGTTACTTTTTAATTTAGAATAGGGTAGGGACCTTTATTATTTTGGGGGGCTTTTTTATTTTATTAGGGGGCTTAGAGTAGGTGTAATTAGCCTAATATTCTTGTAATCTTTTTTTATTTTTTATAATTTAGTGGGGTTTTTTTTGTAATTTAGTTTAGTTTATTTAATTGTATGTAATTGTAGGTAATTTATTTAATTAATTTATTGATAGTGTAGTGTTAGGTTTAATTGTAACTTAGGTTAGGATTTATTTTACAGGTAATTTTGTAATTATTTTAACTAGGTAGCTATTAAATAATTAATAACTATTTAATAGCTATTGTAACTAGTTAAAATAAATACAAAGTTGCCTGTAAAATAAATATAAATCCTAAAATAGCTACAATATAATTATTCGTTATATTGTAGCTATATTAGGGTTTATTTTACAGGTAAGTATTTAGTTTTAAATAGGAAAACTTTAGTTAATAAGATTTAATTTATTTCGTTAGATTAAAATTATATTTAATTTAGGGGGGTGTTAGGGTTAGGGTTAGACTTAGCTTTAGGGGTTAATACATTTATTATAGTAGCGGCGAGGTCCGGTCGGCAGATTAGGGGTTAATACTTGAAGTTAGCTGGCGGCGATGTTAGGGAGGGCAGATTAGGGGTTAATACTATTTATTATAGGGTTTGCGAGGCGGGAGTGCGGCGGTTTAGGGGTTAATACATTTATTATAGTGGCGGCGAGGTCCGGTCGGCAGATTAGGGGTTAGTAAGTGTAGGTAGGTAGCGGCGATGTTGGGGGGGCAGATTAGGGGTTAATAAATATATTATAGGGGTCGGCGGTGTTAGGGGCAGCAGATTAGGGGTACATAGGGATAATGTAGGTGGTGGCGGTGTCCGGATCGGAAGATTAGGCGTTAATAATAAAATGCAGGTGTCAGCGATAGCGGGGGCGGCAGATTAGGGGTTAATAAGTGTAAGGTTAAGGGTGTTTAGACTCGGGGTTCATGTTAGGGTGTTAGATGCAGAGTTAGAGAGTGTTTCCCCATATGAAACAATGGGGCTGCGTTGGGAGCTTAACGCTGCTTTTTTGCAGGTGTGTTTTTTTTCATCCCAAACTGCCCCATTGTTTCCTATGAGGGAATTGTGCACGAGCACGTTTTGCCAGCTTACCGCTACCGTAAGCAACGCTGGTATTGAGAGTTGAAGTCGCGGTACATTCGGCTCAACGCTCCCTTTTTGGAGCCTAACGCAGCCCTTCAGACAACTCTAAATACCAGCATTGTCTTAAGGGTGCGTTGGGGAAAAAAAGCTGCGTTAGCTACGCGGGTCTTTACCGACAAAACTCTAAATCTAGGCGTTAGTTTTTTGCAATGAAAAACACTAACCTAACATACATCAGACCAACTGTGCTAAACCTGAAGGTACGACGCATATTTTACATTCCAATGTTCTTTATATATACCTATATATCTAAATATATATACCTATATATCTATCAAAATAAATACAGATATATATATATATATATATATATATATATATAAATATATATACCTATATATCAAAATAAATATATATATATATATATATATATATATATATATATATAGATGTGTGTAAACCTCATTCCCCAAGGTTCACTGCCCCCCAGGCAGAGGCAAAAAAAAAATAGTGTAGATGGGGGAATTACATTACATCAGGCTTTACTCACAGCCGCTTGGGTAATGTCAGGTTTACCTGGGTAATCCTAGGATGATTTCTAGTTCGACCACCTGTATCTAGAGTTAGATCTGGATTCTTAAACTATTTCTGTTTAACATTCTTTTTGTGTCTGCCCATATTATCCATACCTCCCAAGTGTTTTGGTATTCAGCTCTGTTGTCTAATAGTATAGAAGCAATATTGGCCATTTAATGGTAGTATCTGATTTTGTTTAATATAATATCATAAGGAGGTATAGATGATTTCCAATATTTAGCAATAACAGTTCTCGCTGCTGTACATATTATACCAACTAGTCTTCACGATTTTTTAAGTTTACCCTGAGTAGGGAAGTGCAAAAGAGCTTGTTTTAAGCTAAGTTCTAATGTGTATCAAACATTTCACTAAGTAGTTTAGATATAGCTATCCAGATGCTTGTGACTTTTGGGCAATCCCACCACATATGAATATCTTTGGTGAAATTTCATTTAGTTTCCTATTTCTGTATAAAGTTTAATTTATCAGATTGTGCAGTTTTGCGCACTAACACCTAGATTACGAGTTGTTGTTTTTTTGGCTATCTGCTATCTAAGACCAGTAGTTATGAGTTTTGCGCAACAAAACTGTTACACAAAACTCATAACTAAAATGTTACAAAGTACACTAACACCTATAAACGACCTATTAACCCCTATTCCGCCGCCCTCCCGCATCGCAAACACTATAAAAAAGTTATTAACCCCTAATCTGCCGCTCCCGACATCGCCACCACTAAATAAAGTTATTAACCCCTAAACTTCTGGCCTCCCACATCACCGCCACTAAATAAACCTATTAACCAATAAGACTTTTGGGGGGCTTTTTTATTTGTATAGGGCTATTAGGTGTAATTGTTTTTATTTTGGAAAATTTCATTTATTATTTTTTGTAATTTTAGGGTTTATTATTTTTTGTAATTTAGTGTTTGTTATTTTTTGTAATATAGTATTTTTTATTTTTTGTAATTTTAGATTTATTTATTTTTTAGTAATTTAGTTTATTTAATTGGTAGGTTTTTTAATTTTAGTATAATAGTTGTTAGGTTAATTGTTAGTTTAAACTTAGGTATTTTTAATTTCACAGGCAAGTTTTTATTTATTTTAAGATAGGGATATTGTAATTTTAATTTAAAGTTAGGGGGTTGTTAGGTTTAGGGGTTAATAGTTTAATTTAGTTTTTTGCAATGTGAGGGCTGGCGGTTTAGGGGTTAATAGGTTTATTTAGTGGCAGTGATGTGGGAGGCCAGAGGTTTAGGGGTTAATAACTTTATTTAGTGGCGGTGGTGTCGGGGTGTGGGGGAATAGGGGTTAATAACTATTATAGTGGCTGCAAAGTCGGGGAGCGGCTGAATAGGGGTTATTAACTTTTATTAGTGGTGGCAATGTCGGGAGCGGCAGATTAGGGGTTAATAACTTTATTTAGGTGTCGACTATGTCGGGGGCGGCAGATTAGGGGTGTTGAGACTTGGTGTTTATGTCAGGGTGTTAGGTTTAAACTTTTTTTCCCCATAGACATCAATAGGGTTGTGTTACAGAGATTTTTATTCCGCGCTTTAGGTGTTAGTTTTTTTTCTAACACTCTCTCCCCATTGATGTCTATGGGGAAAGCGTGCACGAGCACGTATTCTCAGCCCTTGGATTTTGTGTGGTATGGAACTCATCGCCACCATATTGCACGCACAAGGCGGCTTTTTAGAAACTTGCAATGGCAGCGCTATGGAGGGTGAAATAAAGCAAATTTGTTGCGTTAATTTCGCACCCTCTATAGCGCAAAACTTGTAATCTAGGTGAATGTCTTATATAGGCTGTAATTGTTCCTTTGACTCTTTGGGTTGCTATACATATTTTTTTCAAAGAATGTGTAGTGAATTATATCTCTAGCTTTTCTAACTTCATTAACTCTAGATATCAGTTGTAAATAATGGAACCAAGAATTTGGTAGGGTGGAAGCTAATTCATTGTATTGCTCATAAGTTAGAATATTAGTGCCCTGATATACGTCTGCTTTCTATATAGGCTCTTGTTAGCCCAAATATACGTTCCTGCTTTTTAAATAAATATAGCAAGAGAACGAAGAAAAATTGATAATAGAAGTAAATCAGAAATTTGCTTGAAATTGCATGCTCTGGGGCATATGTATCAAGCTCCGAATGGAGCTTGATGCCCTGTGTTTCTGGCGAGCCTGCAGGGCGAAACAGCAGTTATGAAGCAGCGGTCACAAAGACCGCTGCTCCATAGCCTGTCCGCCTGCTCTGAGCAGGCGTACAGACATCGCTGGAAATCAACCCGATCGAGTACGATTGGGTTGATTGACACCTCCCTGCTGGCGGCCTATTGGCCCGCGAGTCTGCAGGGGGCGGCATTGCACCAGCAGCTCTTGTGAGCTGCTGGTGTAATGCTTAATACGGCGAGCGTATTGCTCGCCGTATTTAGCAAGGTCTGACGGACCTGATCCCCACTGTCGGATCAGGTCCGACAGACCTTGATAAATATGTCCCTCTATCTGAATAATGAAAGAAAGAATTTGGGTTTAGTATCCCTTTAATTAAAATTACACGTTCTAATTAATTAGAGCATGGCTCGTTAAAGGGACAGTCTAGGCCAAAATAAACTTTCATGATTCAGATAGAGCATTTAATTTTAAACAATTTTCCAATTTACTTTTATCACCAATTTTGCTTTGTTCTCTTGGTATTCTTAGTTGAAAGCTTAACCTAGGAGGTTCCTATGCTAATTTCTTAGACCTTGAAGCCCACCTCTTTCAGATTGCATTTTAACAGTTTTTCACCACTAGAGGGTGTTAGTTCACATATTTCATATAGATAAAATGGCACTGATTGGCTAGACTGCAAGTCTGTCAAAAGAACTGAAAAAAGGGGCAGTTTGCAGAGGCTTAGATACAAGATAATCACAGAGGTTAAAAGTATATTATTATAACTGTGTTGGTTATGCAAAACTGGGGAATGGGTAATAAGGGGATTATCTATCTTTTAAAACAATAAAAATTCTGGTGTAGACTGTCCCTTTAAGTCTAATAATAATTTAAAAACTTTACTCTGACAACATTTTCATGTGTTTTGGTATGCAAAATAGCAAGAGATAATTATTTACCTCAGGTCTCCAAAAGCACTATATTTTACAGCACCTTGTTCGCCCACACACCAGAAGCTCCAAAAGCACATATATATTTTGTTCTGCTTTTTCATGAGGAGACAAAAAACTATTGCACACATTCTTAGTTATGTTTTTATTAGTGCAGTACAGTCTTTTTTAAATGTATTTATCTTTGAGATAACCATTAAATAAAGGAAAACAATTAAGAACTACTTCTTTATATATTATATATATTCTTCATATATATTATATTTCAATAATATGCAAAGTTACATTTATGTTGTTATCATGAACCTTGGGTCTTCTGGCAATCAGAATCACACCAAGTAATACATTATACTGCCTGTTGTCTTTGGATCAATACCATATAAAAGACAATTCACAACTTTGTGGAACAGGAGTATTGTATATAGATTAATCGCTGTAAGATTCCTAGTTATCTCTGTTGAAACTTGAACAAAAACATGGATTTTATAAATAAGACGTAAGAAGCGTTATGTCTTAGAAGATTTTGCAGTTTTGTTTCTTTATACCAATTTCTTTGGAACACCTACCTAGGTATCTCTTCAACCACGAATACCATGGGAAAGAAGTCAATTTAATAATTGAAGTGAATTGGAAACTTTTAAAAAATTGCATGCTCTGTCTCAATAACAAAATTAAAAAAAAATTGGGTTTCATATTCCAGTTTAAACAAAGTGAGTGTTACTCTCAATAATGCAGTAATTTCTCTGTTATTCTTTATACACATTATGTTTGATAATTATGATGATGAGTTTAAATAGTTTGTACACAAATGCACTTAGTTCTGTGACAGTTTATTTTAGTGAATGAAGAAATTAAAATATATTAAACACAAAAGAATACATCTAGTTACATTGACAGTAAACTGGTAATTACATGGCCAAACAACAGAGTTGCTGTACTACCTATGATTAGGCTTATTAGTATATACATCTTTCTAAATGTTCTACTGTTTTGCATGTAAGATGCTTGGCACCATATTGTTTGTTTGCAACCAATTTCACAAACCATTTGAAAATCTTCTTTTCTAGAATGTAACGTGGTAATTTTGCAGTAAAAAATTATGAACACAGTATAGTGAACAGTCTTTGCCTCTTAGTGGTGTTGAAATAGGTGACACGTAAATTTAAGCAAAACACTCAGTGCTCACAAACAGAACGATCACAGTGGGGATGTAACAACATCTAACATAGTGGTAATACAAAGTCTCAAAGTTCAATACATCAGTGCGAGCTTTATAGCTTCTCATAGGCTTTACCTGGCTTCACTTGTCTGACCTAGGAATGGTGATGTATAGAGCGTCAAGGAGAGGCTGGGTAGAAAAGAATATTTTTATTTTAGAGCTATTCAAAATCTCTATTGAGGATATACACAATATAATATAAAAACACAATTATATAAAAGTACAATTCTATAAAAGTACAACGAGCACCATAGAAGTGCAATACAAAGTTAGCACAATATGACGGTCATATGTTATATTTAAATAGTATATAAAACACCATATAGGTGGAAAAAAACGGCTCAGGCTCGGCTCTGTAAGGTGCACCTTATAAGTATGAGAACCGATAAAACTAGGCTTGATACAGTCAGTAATGTTCCAATAAGTTCCAATTGGGGATAATTCGAAATTTGTGTTCCAATATGCTCAATGAAAAAATCAAGAATTCAAAACATATCCAAAGAGTATAAAAAACAAAATTAAAAAAACAAAATTTGAAAAAATATGAAAAAATTATGAAAAAAACCAAACGTAGATGTGAGTGATCAAAAAGTTCCAAAATGAAATGTGATTACATTCAAAAAAGAAAGGATACTCCCAATATTAAGTGGTGGATATAGATCCCTCTGGGAGGTGGTGTGTGCTTCTCAAAAACTGGGTTGTGTGTTTCTTCTTATAGCCTGTAACAACATATAACAAATAGTGCAATATTGCTAAAAACAAAAGTGTTTAGAAGGAATAAGGCTTACCAAATGACTGTCGACGTGTTTCGGCCCTCAAAAATGGGCCTTTCTCAAGACTTGACAAATGCTATTGCACTTAATAGATAAATATAATAAAAGAGCATTCAGGTATAGCATTCACTCCTCCGCGTTCCCCGTTATTCACTGTATAAAACCTACCATTACTTATAGGAAAGGTATGAGTCTTAAAAATATACTTGCCCCAAGCAAACTTAAAACTTTCACAAACAATAAAGAAAATATCAAGGCAGGGGCTAACCATGAAATGTGGTAAAATTAGATGTAACATGTGTAAACAAATAAATAAAGCACTAACATTTCCAAATAGTGGGTCTACAGAAACATTTAACATCACATTTAGAAGTAATTGTGACTCTACATATGTAGTTTATTTATTACAATGTGGGTGTGGCTTATTATATGTAGGCCGCACAAAACGTATGATCAGGTGGCGAGTAAATGAGCATATTTATAACATCAAAGAAAAAATGACTAATCATAGTGTCTCCAAGCATTTTTTAGAGTGTCATGGACACAACCCTAGCTCTCTAAAAGTTCAAGTCATAGCTTGTGTTCCACCATCAAAACCAAATCGACTCTTAGAACTAAGGAAACTTGAAACAAAGTGGATATACAAACTTCAAACATTACAGCCTCTGGGTCTAAACATAGATATTGATGTAGCAGCTTTCATATAAATTCACCCTCTGTATAATATAATCAGTAACAGAATAGGTTATATATATTTGATATCAACTATCCAAATATGTAGTATGAATTATGAATTTGACAGACACTGTAGTATAGGTTATCAAAAAATGTTTTTATTAGTTTTTTTTTTTTATTAATTCATCTATATGCATTTATCAATTCTGATGTAATTACATGTTAGATTATAGTATTATTTTAATTGCATTCCAATGTTTTCCCACAGCATATTTGTATGTATCTTTGCACATTTTGCATATATTTTAGTTTTTTATGCATAAAGATCAACTGATCGTTTTTATGCCTTTTAAACAGTCATTTTAACTCGTATTTATTATATTATGTTACAATTTTATAACATGGATATGTGTATCACATCAAAACAGTGGACTACCGCAACTGTGAGCTTACTGACACACCCTCATATCAGACCAATATGATTGGTAGTAAGCAGACACACCCGCTAGCCCTGTATGGTGGACAGCCCTTTAAATACAAAGGGCGCAACTTTGCAGACATCCGTCTTTTTTACCTTTGAAGAAGCCCGGCCGTTGACCGGGGGAAACACGTCAGGTACCAGCTGACAGGTTGTAGACGCCACAATTGAAGCCACCTTGTCCTCAACAAGTCACTAAGTGGACTATCAAGGTATCCGGATAACCCTGTCAGACACTTACGGCAATAACAGCAGGAGGCATTTTCATCTCAGCCTACAGTGAGTGACGGGGAACGCAGAGGAGTGAACGCTATACCTGAATGCTCTTTTATTATATTTATCTAGTAAGTGCAATAGCATTTGTGTGTGTATGTTTTCAATAAAACCTTTCACTTGAGTCTTGCCTTGTGCGCTTTCTCTTTTTCTCATTTTCATGTAACTATCTACGGAGCCGAGGTTGGGAATTACCGGGTTGAATTGAAGCAGACTAATAGATAAAGAGAAACTCTTATTGTAGTGCCAGCCGTTCAAACTTTAACTGTTTCGAAAAAATTCAAAGTATGTGCACCAAATGTGTTGCCAATATGTGTAGAACAGAATGATGAGAAATGTCTATTGGTTGCGAGCTGCCCCAGGTAATTGCTCTGAACAGGCAAATAATACTTTGTCTAATAAACAATTGCAATGCTTGTAACTAGTAACCGGCACTCTTAGGCAAACCAAATAAAACGTTACGTTAAACTTCACTCACCCGTGTTGTGCGGATTGGGGGTACTTATGGCAGACCTCAGCCGCTTCACATCCGCCACACTCCGTGCAGGTAAGGCTCTAATCAGGAACAAGGCAAATTCTCCGGAAGGCGCCGGGACGAAGCGGTGTACCTCTACCGCCTCAACTTATCCCAGCCGCAGTACTTCCTGGTATTGTGTAAGTTGCTCCTCCCCCCCTGCTCCGCGTCCGTAACACGGTGAGACTTAGTGTAGAAAACAGCGGTCACCAGGACCGTAAGTATATGGCTAAACACAGATGGTCATCATACTTGCTCCAAACTTATAATCAATGTCCCATACTCAGCCAATGCTACCGGTGTACTGGAAAGTGAAAAGATCAAAGAAAGGAAGTCCCAGTAGCATAAAATAAATCCTTTATTCTTGGTTCAAATAAAATCAAACATGGAGATGCACAGCAAAGACGATGTGGAAGGTGCTGAGGGCGCAGCACTAACTGGCTTACATGTTTCGGAAATGATCCGAAACATGTAAGCCAGTTAGTGCTGCGCCCTCAGCACCTTCCACATCGTCTTTGCTGTGCATCTCCATGTTTGATTTTATTTGAACCAAGAATAAAGGATTTATTTTATGCTACTGGGACTTCCTTTCTTTGAATTGAAGCAGCACAGAAAGGCATCTTGACCGTTTAAAATTTAAAGTGATACTCACCAAATCTGAATAAGTACCAAGAATCATCTTTACATCACTTTCATTATTTGGACTTATTTGTGAGCTATATCCCAGGATATCAGAAAGTGATATGTATGGACATCTCTTTTAAGGTACTGTAAATCATAGGTACCGAAAATATATAGAGATCCTCATAACATAGTTATCTTGGGCATATTTAATACAACATATATTGTATTATACCATCTTTTATGTTTTTTCTATCACTATATGGTTGCTCCTTGTATTTAACAGAGTGTGTGTATATATATATATACAAAATATTATTGTGTAATACCACTGTTAACATCACTATTAAGTCAGTAAATTGCAGCACCACTCATATATATAAGAGAAATAGTTAAAATCATTTAAATCAGTTAAATTTCTAATTTTTCCTTTAGTACAGTTCAGAATATAGAGCAATTTTACTTTTCTTAGTGTAACTTATTGGATGAGGCGGTGGAAGATGGACTGATTGATTCACAATTGGTTGATCAGATGATTGTAACTGATCCTGTTACACCCATCTTCCACCATCTACCCAAGGTTCACAAGAGCACTAGTGACGTCAAGGGGAGACCAATAGTGGCTGGTATTGGTTCTCTCTTGGAACCACTATCTAAATGGGTCGATTTTTATTCGCAACTGCTAGTTCCTAATTTACCTAGCTATGTGAGAGACACCACACATACCTTACAAAGAATGGAACATGTTGATTGGACAGAGGAGTGCAGTTGGCTTACCATAGATGTGGTCTCACTGTACTCGTCTATCCCCCATCAACATGGCTTAACAGTAATTAGATATTTTTTGGACTTGTACACTGACTTATCATCTGAGATGAAAATATTTCTCGTTAGAACAATTAAGTTTTTGTTAGAGCATAATTTTTTTATGTTTCAGGGATGCTACTACCTCCAGAGGCATGGCACAGCGATGGGAGCAAAATTTGCCCCATCATACGCCAACCTTTTTATGGGTTGGTGGGAAAGTTGCCACGTCTATGGAGGTAGTGGTGTCCATCAGGAGCACATCATTCAGTATGTCAGGTACATTGATGACCTCTTGATGGTCTGTTCATCTGGCCATAAGCAAGTGGAGGAGTTTGTTGAAGACTTGAATATAAATCATGTAGGCATCCATTTCACTTTTGAGTGGCAGAAGGAAGCCATTAATTATCTAGATGTCTCCCTTAAGGGTCAACTACACTGGGCAAAGTCTCTTTAGGAAGCCGATTGCAGGAAACAGCCTGCTTCATGCTCGAAGTAGCCATCCTGGCCATGTCCTTAGAGGCATAGCCAAAGGACAATTTATGCAGCTGAAAAGAAACTGCAGTCAGGAAGAGTTCTTCCTTAAAGAGAGTGAAGACCTTAGTAAAAGGCTAAGAGAGAGAGGCTATCCGGACAAAGTGGTGGATCGGGCCTATAAAGAAGTTAAATATATGAACAGAGGGACTATGTTAAGAAAATGTCAAGAAACTTGAAGAAGAAAACTACATACCCTGATTTTTCTAAACCAAGATTTATTACTACTTTTTCGGACCAGTATTCACAGGTCTGTAAAATTAATAATAAGAACCTAAACATACTAATGGGTGATAAGAAATTGAGGAAGCAAGTAGAAGAGGGATGTTCATTCTCAGCTAAATGAAATACAACTCTAGGGAATATACTATCTCCTAGTCTTTTAAAGACTAAACCCTCTGCGACCTCCTGGCTGTGATGCTCGGGAACCTACAGATGTGGGAGAAATACTTGTATTTCATGTGATCATATACAAGTTTCCAAGTCTTTTAGTTCATACCAGACAGGGGAAGACTTCACTATAAAAGGATGTATTAATTGTAAGAGTCTATACATTATCTATCTTATTGAATGTACACATTGTAAAAAAGTGTATGTAGGGAGAACGACCAGGGAGGTGGGCACCCGTATACGGGAACATCTATCTTATATTTTAGAGGAGAGACCATGCTCAGCACCCTCTAGACACTTCATAGACATTCAAATGGAAAGCGATAGAACAAATACAGAGACCCCCAAGAGGTGGGGATAAGTTCCCTATCTTATGTCGTCAGGAAGCCTATTGGATATTTAGGCTAAATAGCCTTGTTCCACTAGGCTTCAACTCTGAACATGACATCAATTTCTGGCAGAGATAGTTTAGATTAATTCAATGACAATAATTTTTTTGAATATGCATTGCTATTTCTAACTCATGTAGACAATGGGGTATATAACCTGATACTTTATTCTAATATTTAGTGATTATGAGTATGACCACTATTATATGGGTACAGTTTGTAAATGTTATATGCTTAAAACTGTTTTATCATCCTCTATTTAATTTATTTATTTATTCTTCATATTTTAAAAGGGAAATGATAGAATACATATAGAGACTATTTAAAATTTGGGACAAGCTCTTTGTTGATAGAAAGCCTTCTGAATATGTTTTATACTGACATATAGTAATGATGTATACTGTTAATGCTCCATTGTTTTGAAACATGCACAGTAATCCTAATATTGGTATTCAAAAGGGTACATTTATAATTATATCTATATGTATCCTAAGTTGGCTGATTGTTTCAACATATTAGAGTTTATAACATTTTTCGAGGTTTGTGCCATTCTAGGTGTTTACTATACCCTATTTAAACAAATAAGAGTCTATGAGTATAACTATCACAGTAGGAATATCACTTATACATCTTATACATCTCATACATCTTATACAGTTTATATGTCCATTTTTGTCCTCCTGTCATATTGACAACTTCACAAAACAGATACATAGGTTTCCTACACTCTGATCTAGTTATAAAATTATTAATAAGCACTTTTACATTGATAAGTTTGCAAAAGACATAACTCGACAAACACACATGACCACTATACCGATAATCTTCCTGTTAAAATCCCTTAACAAGACATAAACACATATTTCTATGGTTTAGGAGCACAACAGATAGGTTGATTGTACACACGTGACCTATTAGCATCACTACACACTAGTAAAAGAGGTAAATTAACATACGCCTAGATTACGAGTTGTGCGCTGAACAGGGTGCGAAAATAACACGGAAAAAGTTGCGTTATTTCACTCTTCATATCGCTGCCATTACAAGTTACTGAAAAGCCTCCTTGTGCTGTGCGATATATTGTGTGTTAAGCTCCATACCGCACATAATCCAAGGGCTGATTTGATGTGCTTGTGCACGCTTTCCCCCACAGACATCAATGGGGAGAGATTGTTAGAAACAAAACGAACACCTGAATTGCGAAATGAAACATCTCTGTAACGCAACCCCATTGATGTCTATGGGGAAAAAAGTTATGTTTAAACCTAACACTCTAACATAAACTCCAAGTCTAAACACCCCTAATCTGCCACCCCCGATATTTCCGACATGTAAATAAAGTTATTAACCCTTAATCCACTGCTCTTGACATCGCCAACATTAATAAAAGCTATTAACCCCTAATCCGCCACTCCCCAACATCGCCGCCATTAAATAAAATAATTAACCCCTAAACCGCTGCTCCCCGACATCGCTGTCACTAAATAACATAATTAACCCCTAAACTTCCGGCCTCCCATATCACTGCTACTAAATAAACCTATTAACCCCTAAACCTCCGGCCCCCCACATCGCTGCTACTAAATAAACCTATTAACCTCTAAACCTTCGGCCCTCCACATCGCCACTACAAAATAAACCTATTAACCCCTAAACTGCCAGACCCCCCACATTGCAAAACACTAAATTAAACTATTACCCCTAAACTTAACACCCCTAAATTTAAATTTAAATTACAATATAACTATATTTAAATAAAATAAAACTTACCTGTGAAATAAAAAAAATTACATTAAATTATAAATTAACCTAACATTACTATTCTAATAGAATTAAAAAAAAAATACCAATTAAAAACCTAAATTACAAATTTAAAAAAACCTAACACTATGAAAAAAAATAAAAAATCTAAAATTGCAAAAAATAATAAACACTAAATTACAAAAAATAAAAAACACTAATCTTAAAAAAATAATAAAATAAATTATCAAAATAAAAACAATTACACCTAATCTGATAGTCCTATAAAAATAGAAAAGCCCTACCAAAATAAAAACACCCCCTAACCTACAATAAACTACCAATAGCCCTTAAAAGGGCCTTTTGTAGGGCATTGCCCTAAGTTAAAGAGCTCTTTTAACTGTAAAAAAATACAAGTCCCCCCAACAGTAAAACTCACCACTCAACCAACCCCATAAAATTTAAAAACCTAACTCTAAAAAATCCTAAACTACCCATTGCCCCTAAAGGGGCATTTGTATGGCCATTGCCCTTAGAGCATTCAGCTCTTTTACAAGTGCCCATCCCTAATCTAAAAAAAAAAAATAACACCCAAAAAAATGAAAAAAAAAAAACCTAACACTAACCCCAGAATATCTACTCACTGTTCCTGAAGTCCGGACATCCATCTTCATCCAGACGGCAAGAAGTCTTCATCCAGGCTGCGACACCTTCATCCATCTCGGGGACGTCTTCTATCTTCATCCCGGGGGCGCAGAGTGGAGCTATCCTGGAAGCCGATCCCATCCTGCACGGAGCTTCCTCTTCATACGGTCATCGCTGTACACTGAAGTCGAATGCACGGTAGCCTTTTTAAAATGGTGTACCTTGCATTCATATTGGCTGATTTGATTCTTCAAATTCAAATCAGTCATTAGGATGGGAGCTGCTAAAATCCTATTACCCGTGATGGATGAAGGTGTCACAGCCTGGATGAAGACTCATCGCTGCCTGGATGGAGATGGATGTCCGGACTTCAGGAACCGTGAGTAGATATTCTGGGATTAGTGTTAGGTTTTTTTTTTCATTTTTTTGGGTGGGTCTTTTTTTAGATTAGGGATGGGCACTTATAAAAGAGTTGAATGCCCTTTTAAGGGCAGTGAAAAAGTGCTGAATGCCCTTTTAAGGACAAAATAACACCCAAAAAAATGAAAAAAAAAAACCTAACACTAACCCCAGAATATCTACTCACTGTTCCTGAAGTCCGGACATCCATCTTCATCCAGACGGCAAGAAGTCTTCATCCAGGCTGCGACACCTTCATCCATCTCGGGGACGTCTTCTATCTTCATCCCGGGGGCGCAGAGTGGAGCAATCCTGGAAGCCGATCCCATCCTGCACGGAGCTTCCTCTTCATACGGTCATCGCTGTACACTGAAGTCGAATGCACGGTAGCCTTTTTAAAAAAAAAAAGTGAAAAAGTGCTGAATGCCCTTTTAAGGACAATGCCCATACAAATGCCCCTTTAGGTATTTCAGGATTTTTTAGCGTTAGGTTTTTTATTTTGGGGGGTTGTTTGGGTGGTGGGTTTTACTGTTGGAGGGACTTTGTATTTTTTTACAGATAAAAGAGCTGTTTAACTTTGGGCAATGTGCTACAAAAGGCCCTTTTAAGGGCTATTGGTAGGTTATTGTAGGTTAGGGGGTGTTTTTATTTTGGGGGGCTTTTTTATTTTTATAGGGCTATTAGATTAGTTGTAATTGTTTTTATTTTATGATCATTTCAATTATTATTTTTTGTAAGCTTAGTGTTTTTTATTTTTCGTAATTTAGTGTTTATTATTTTTAATTGGTAGTATTTTTTTAATTTATTAGAATAGTTATGTTAGGTTAATTTATAGTTTAATGTTAGGTTTATTTTTATTTCACAGGTAAGTTTTTTTTAATTTAAATATAGTTATATTGTAATTTTAATTTAAAGTTAGGGGGTGTTAGGTTTAGGGTTTAATAGTTTAATTTAGTGTTTTACAATGTGGGGGCAGCGGTCTAGGGGTTAATAGATTTAGTTTAGTAGTTACTATGTGGGGGGCTGGAGGTTTAGGGGTTAATAATTTATTTTAGAGTTGGCGATGTGGGGGCCGGCGGTTTAGGGGTCAATAGGTTTATTTAGGTGTTGGCCATGTCGGGGAATGGTGGATTAGGGGTTAATAACTTTTATTAGTGTCGGCAATGTCGGCGAGTGGTGGTTTAGGGGTTAATATATTTAAATAGTATTGGCAGTGTGGGTGGATGGCAGATTAGGGGTTAATAACTTTATTTAATAGTCCCGATGTGGGTGGGCAGCAGATTAGAGGTTAATAAGATTAATGTAGTGTTTGCGATGTGGGAGGGGTGGCGTTTTATATGTAATAGGTAGTTGATGGGTGTTAGTGTACTTTGTAACAGTATAGTTATGAGTTTTTGAAACATTTTTGTTTTGCAAAATACGTAACTACTGCTCTCAGATGGCAGTATGGATTGTGTCTGTATAGTCTGTAATGCAAGCATTTTAGCCTGAACGCACAAGCTGTAATACCAGTGCTATGAAAATCCCACACTAAAGCATAATTTGGGGATGGACGTTGTGTTACAGGCTAAAATGCTTGCGGTAAAGCTATACCGACGCAACTCGTAATATGCGTTCCTGGCTAATGGCCAACTTTTCAGCGTTAAAAGAGACTTTTCAACCTGAGATGTAATCAATATACTTGTGAAAACACCATTTTGCTTATTATTAATCATGCCCATTTGTTTTTTTTTTATTATCAAATCAAGAGATTAATTAACAGATTATGTATTGTTTTTGGGAGGTAACCAGTTTGACTATATTTGGCAGGAGCATTTTGGAAATGTATCCCTAACAAATTAAAGCATGCATCAGGGCCGGACTGGGAAATCAGACAGGCTCTGGAAATTTGTATAGACCGGCCCAGCCCCGCCCCCTCCAGCCCAGCCATGCCCCCTGTTTTCTATTTTTTTTTTTTATATATATATATATATATATATATATATATATATATATATATATATATATAAATATAATATAATATAATATAATATATATATATATATTATATATATATATATATATATATACACACAGTGGGGCAAAAAACTATTTAGTCAGCCACCAATTGTGCAAGTTCTCCCACTTAAGAGGCCTGTAATTTTCATCATAGGTGTACCTCAACTATGAGAGACAAAATGTGGAAACAAATCCAGACAATCACATTGTCTGATTTGGAAAGAATTTATTTGCATATTATGGTGGAAAATAGGTATTTGGTCACCTACAAACAAGCAAGATTTCTGGCTCTCACAGACCTGTATCTTTTTCTTTAAGAGACTCATCTGTCCTCCACTCATTACTTGTATTAATGGCACCTGTTTGAGCTTGTTATCAGTATAAAAGACACCTGTCCACAACCTCAAACAGTCACACTCCAAACTCCACTATGGTGAAGACCAAAGAGCTGTCGAAGGACACCAGAAACAAATTGTAGACCTGCACCAGGCTGGGAAGACTGAATCTGAAATAGGCAAGCAGCTTGGTGTGAAGAAATCAACTGTGGGAGCAATAATTAGAAAATGGAAGACATACAAGGCCACTGATACTCTCCCTCGATCTGGGGCTCCATGCAAGATCTCACCCCGTGGGGTCAAAATGATCACAAGAACGGTGAGCAAACATCCCAGAACCACACGGGGGGAACTAGTGAATGACCTGCAGAGAGCTGGGACCAACTTAACAAAGGCTACCATCAGTAACACACTACGCTGCCAGGGACTCAGATCCTGCAGTGCCAGACGTGTCCCCCTGCTTAAGCCAGTACATGTCCGGGCCCATCTGAAGTATGCTAGAGAGCATTTGGATGATCCAGAAGCGGATTGGGAGAATGTCATGTGGTCAGATGAAACCAAAGTAGAACTATTTGGTAGAAACACAACTCGTCGTGTTTGGAGGAGAGAGAATGCTGAGTTGCAACCAAAGAACACCATACCTACTGTGAAGCATGGGGGTGGCAACATCATGCTTTGGGGCTGTTTCTCTGCAAAGGGAACAGGGCGACTGATCCGTGTACATGAAAGAATGAATGGGGCCATGTATCTTGAGATTTTGAGTGAAAACCTCCTTCTATCAGCAAGGGCATTGAAGATGAAACGTGGCTGGGTCTTTCAGCATGACAATGATCCCAAACACACTGCCCGGGCAACGAAGGAGTAGCTTCGTAAGAAGCATTTCAAGGTCCTGGAGTGGCCTAGAATCAGCCAATTAGAATCAAGTTCAATCCGATTGGCTGATCCAATCAGCCAATCAGATTGAGCTCGCATTCTATTGGCTGTTCCGATCAGCCAATAGAATGCGAGCTAAATCTGATTGGCTGATTCCATCAGCCAATCAGAATATTCCTACCTTAATTCCGATTGGCTGATAGAATCCTATCAGCCAATCGGAATTCGAGGGACGCCATCTTGGATGACGTCATTTAAAGGAACCGTCATTCGTCGTTCAGTCGTCGGCCAGGATGGATGTTCCGCGTCGGAGGTCTTCAGGATGCTGCCGCTCCGCTCCAGATGGATGTCGATAGAAGATGCCGCCTGGATGAAGACTTCAATCGGATGGAAGACCTCTTCTGTCCCGCTTGGATGAAGACTTCAATCGGATGGAAGACCTCTTCTGCCCCGCTTGGATGAAGACTTCTACCGGATCATGGACATCTTCAGCCCCCCGCTTGGGCTTGGATCAGGACATCGGAGGAGCTCTTCAGGACAGATCGTTGAACCTGGTATGGTGAAGATAAGGTAGGAAGATCTTCAGTGGCTTAGTGTTAGGTTTATTTAAGGGGGGTTTGGGTTAGATTAGGGGTATGTGGGTGGTGGGTTGTAATGTTGGGGGGGGTATTGTATGTTTTTTTTTTACAGGCAAAAGAGCTGAACTTCTTGGGGCATGCCCCGCAAAGGGCCCTGTTCAGGGCTGGTAAGGTAAAAGAGCTTTTAACTTTAGTAATTTAGAATAGGGTAGGGCATTTTTTATTTTGGGAGGCTTTGTTGTTTTATTAGGGGGCTTAGAGTAGGTGTAATTAGTTTAAAATTGTTGTAATATTTTTCTTATGTTTGTAGATATTTTTTTATTTTTTGTAACTTAGTTCTTTTTTATTTTTTGTACTTTAGTTAGTTTATTTCATTGTAGTTATTTGTAGATATTGTATTTAATTAGTTTATTGATAGTGTAGTGTTAGGTTTAATTGTAGGTAATTGTAGTTATTTTATTTAATTAATTTAATGATAGTATAGTGTTAGGTTTAATTGTAACTTAGGTTAGGATTTATTTTACAGGTAATGTTGTAATTATTTTAACTAGGTAACTATTAAATAGTTAGGGGTCCACCAGTCAACCTACGAGTGAACAGTCTCTATGTCTTGGTCTCAGTCCGGGATCTGTCATCGGGGGAGGAAGTGACGGTTGCTGTGTTGTATTGAGGGTCAGAGGTTTCCTTCAGTCAGGGTCCATCGGCCCCTCAGTTGTTCGGTCATAAGGTAAGTGCTGTTAAGGAAGGGAGTCAAGAGGTGTCGTCTGATGGTCGGGGCAAGATACATTAAGTAGGGTTCCCACTTGGACATGAAATGTTTTACTCTCTTCTCCACATCCCCCTTAACATCTGCTTGTTCAACTAGGAGTTGGGTGTGTGTCAAGCGTATGAGTTCGGTTATGTGTGGGGGGCCAGGTTGGATCCAATGCTTAAGAATTAGTTTCCTGGACAGCAATATAATGGCATTTATGAAGCGGTCTGCTGGGGATGAGTGAGCGTGCCCTCTTAGGAAAAAGACCTCGTATTGTGTAAGTTTGATGTGTTTGCCGCTAACTTTTGAGAGCCAGAATTGTACTTTTGCCCAGAATTGTAGGATTTTGGGGCATTCCCAGAACAAATGCATTATGTCTGGGTCCGGGAGGGAGCATTTTAAGCAGGCGTTGTTTGCGTTGGGTACCCATTTGGCTCGTAAGGCTGGTGTTATGTAACTGTTGTGCAAGAGTTTGAGGTGTGATTCTCTAGCTTCCGAAGCCAAGGTGGCTCGTGTTACCCGTTCAAAACTGTCCGACAGCGTGTCTGCATCTATGTCCTTGTGCATAGTGGCGGTCCATCTGACACTCAGGTGTTGTGTAACTTCTGTAGACATCTGCTGCGTGATTAAGTTATAAATGTGAGAGATGGAGTGAATTCCCTGTTTTGCTAAGGAACACAGACTGTCTATATGTGTGCGTTTCGTAATGTCTAGTCCGTCGGTTTGAAGCTTATGTACATAGTGGGTGCATTGCAGGTATGGGAAGGTACTATGAGGGGGGAGATTAAACTTTTGCTGGAGCGTAGCTAGCGGGTACACTTTGTTGAAGAGGGGGTCTACGAGTTGCGATATTGAGGTTAAACCTTTCTCTCCCCAGGTTCTGAATGCCTGTGTGGTCATGCCTGGGAGGAAGGTCGGATTCCCTTGCAATGGGAGGTATCTGGTGATAGTATGAGACAGATTCCACCACTTGCACAATTTCTTCCATGCCCTCAAGGGATCCCGGAATAAGATGTTATCCCTAACGTGGGGCGGCAGTGAACGGAGTTCCGTGTGTGGCAGAAAAGCTCGGGCTAGCGGGTATGTGAGGTGTGTCTCTAGTTGCTTATCACCGAACATTGATGTACCCTCCAGCCACTCTAAGACTAACTTAGTCAAAGTAGACCAGTTGTACCACTCCACGTTAGGCAGCCTAAGCCCGCCTCGAGTCACCGGCATAGCCAGCTTGAGGCGACTAATCCTCTGTTTTTTGCCATTCCATATAAATCTGGAAAACATTGTGTTTACAGTTTGTGTATCCTTTCGCGTAAGGAGAAGTGGCAAAAGTTGGAGGGGGTATAGCAATTTTGGCATTACTATCATCTTTATTAGGTTAGACCTTCCTGAGAGTGGGAGTGGAAGCCTGGACCAACCGGTCAAGAGGGTCCGCACTTGTGTGAGTACAGGGGGGATGTTGAGCTTATAAATTAGGTTGGGGTTTGTGTGTAAGTATATACCCAGATATTTGAACGCCCCTGTTGTGACTTTAAGTGGGAACTGAGGTGTATCAGGGCCTGCAGTGTTTCTCAGGTACAAAAGCTCCGATTTGTCTAAATTAACCCTGTATCCTGAAATCTGTCCAAAGTGATGTAGCATGTCGAGGAGTTTGGGGATTTCAGTATTTGGGTTTTGAATGTAGAGTAGCAAGTCGTCTGCATAAAGGGATAAGTGCGTGGGGTGCTGACCAACCTCCACCCCTCTCAGGGTCTCTCTAATGTGGATGGCCAGTGGCTCTATGGCTAGGTTGAAAAGGAGGGGCGAGAGTGGGCACCCCTGGCGAGTGCCCCTCTCCAGCGTGAAGGTTTGTGACGTTTCCCCGTTGACTATGACTGATGTATGTGGGCTTTGGTAGAGTGTCCGGATGAGATTATGGAAATCCCCCGTAATTCCGAATTTGTCTAGGGTTGTCAGCAGGTGGTCCCACTCCACCCTGTCGAACGCCTTCTCCGCGTCGATCGCGAGGAGACAGGCGTCCGGGAGCGGGTCAGGGTAGTCTCCTCCTCTGGCTTGCCAGTAGTGGGAGATAACTGCTAGTGTCTTGCGAATGTTCGTAACCGATGAGCGGTGTTTCATGAACCCTGTTTGGTCTTTGTGAATAACATTTCCCACCACCTTAGCCAGCCTGTCAGCCAGTATGGCCGTGAAGAGCTTGTAATCGTTATTCAGTAACGATATTGGTCTGTAAGAGGCGGCCAGTGTGGGGTCCCTGTCTGGTTTCGGTATCAGGCATATGTGTGCGTCTGCAAAGTCCGTCGGGGGCTGGGCAGTACCGCCCAAGTATGCCGTGAATGTTTGGGATAGTGGTATGCTAATGTCGTCTTGCAGTATTTTGTAATATTCTATGGGGATTCTGTCTGGGCCCGGGGCTTTCCCTAGTTTGGCCCTCTTAATGGCTTTCTGGACTTCCAAGGGTGATATGCGTGCGTTTAGGCAGGCTAATTGGTCTTGTGTGATGGTGGGAGTCTGTATTTGTTTCCAGAAAGCGTCTTTGTCATTAGGTGCAGCGGTTTGTTTGGTGTACAAGTCTGTGTAAAAACGAACAAATTCGTCCATTATGCTTTTGTTGTCAGTCTGAATAGTCCCATTCGCTTGTATGGCAGTTATTACTGATCTGGGTGTAATTAGTTTCACAGCGTTGGCCAATAGTTTCCCCGTCCTATTCCCAAAGCGGTAAAATCGTCCTTGTCTATGATGCTGAAAATTTAAGTCTTGGCGGTATAACGCATCCTCCCTTATTTTCTTACACTCATAGTACTTTAATCTAGTCTGGGTGGATGGGCGCGCCAGGTATTCGTTGTATGCGGTGGTGACCGCTGCATCTGTGACTGTGTCAGCTTGTTTGCGCCTGGCGTTATGAAAGGCCGTGTAGCTAGTTATGTGTCCCCTCATTACTGCTTTTGAGGCACTCCAGAAAAGGGCCGGGGTGTCTTGGTGTTGAGCATTGAACCGAATGTAGTCCGTCCAGCCCGTCCTCAAGTGCTTTTTGAAGTCTAAATTATTGTATAGGTATGTAGGGAAATGCCAAGCCCTTCGATAAGAGGGGGGGCGTGGATTATGCTGTAACTCCAACCATACAGGGGCATGATCTGAGATTAAAATGTCAGTGATATGTGTATGTTTGATCTGTCTGTTTAATTGTGGGGAGCATAGGAAATAATCTATCCGGGACAGAGAGCTGTGTGTCTTAGAGAGGCATGTGAAATCTCTATGGGTTGGGTGGCGGAGTCTCCACAGGTCTACCAGATCTAGTGCAGTTTTAAATGATGCGATGGTAACTGTTTCTAATTTGTGTCGCCTACTGTGTTCTCTAGTGTGCTCTAAGTCGGTGTTCTCAACCTTGCGGTCAAGCGGTGTAGTCTGGATTAGATTAAAGTCACCACCCACTAACAAAGGCTTATCTGCGTGTGGTAGCAGGGCCGCCTGAAGGGTATGCCAGAATTGGGGAAGAGGGCGGTTAGGGCCATAGACGTTACATAAAGTGTAAGAGTTTCCTGCAAAATTGAGATTTACTATTAGAAACCTACCTTTAGGGTCTGTACTAAGTGTGGAGATCTGGATCGGTAGGCCCTTTTTAACCAGTATAGCCACCCCACGCTTACGACCCTCAGTCGGAGTATAGTGAACCTGTCCCACCCACCTAACCTTTAGTTTTTCATGTTCGGCATCTGTCAGACGTGTCTCTTGTAACAGGGCCACGTCTGCATGTAGGCGTTTAAGGTGCTGTAGTATGATACTCCTTTTGGCCGGGGATGTTATACCCCCGACATTCCAGGACACGATCTTTAAGCTTTGAGACATGGTGTATAGAGTGAGGGAAATAATGTACCGTTATAGTCAGGAGTGGGGCCAGGACATGTCAGCTCTCCGTAATATTCGTCAGGTAAAACTGTCCGTTTGTTAGTGTAGGTGTGAGTGTTGGGTGACTTACGGTTACTACCGTCCGGGGAAAGAGCTGCTCCTGGTCTTGAGAAATGAGAAGTCAGCTGCCAGTCCCTCCATGGACCCCCCCCGGACCTAGTAAGGAAGGTAAAGTAGAGTGAGACAACCACATTTGGAAAAATGCAACACATGGAGAGACATGCATGTAAAGAACAATAAGGTAACTGATAATATTACATATACATGTTATCAGGGATTCGTGAATAGGAAACAAAGTAACCCATAACAACCTGGTCACCTGGAACCCAGAACTAGAGGCTCCAGGCACCAGAGGAGTTTGTGCTCTAAAGGGTGGGAGTTCAGGCCCAGCCCATTGGGCCAGGTCACAGTCATTGAAAGCCATCATAAGATGGAGTTGCAGGGGGGCAAAGACCGTTAGTAAAGATGGGTACTATCGATCAGCTCTGACCATCCTTTTCTTCGGCCTCAAGATAGTCTTGTAACTGTTGGGGTGTGAGAAAGAATTTTGGGCCTCCAGGAGTGGAAAGTCTTAGTTTGGCCGGATATAGGAGTGAGGCCTGGCGGCCCTGTGAATGCAGTTTAGAGCATAGGGGGGCAAACTCCTTCCTTTTTCTTGCGACTTCTGCTGAAAAGTCTTGGAAAATGAGAAGCTTGTGTCCCTCAAAGCAGAGGTCTGGTTTAGCTCTATATGCCTTAAGTAGCGCCAGTTTCTCTTGGTAGCGAAGAAGCTTGAAGATGACTTGTCTGGGGCGTTGGTTAGCTCTGGTGGGTAAAGATTCTGGCCCTATTCTGTGCGCCCTTTCCACATCTAGGGGTAGTGTGTCTGGGTCGAGTTGTAGTAGTTTAGGTAGTGTCAGGGCTGTGAATTCAAGTAGCTCTTTGTTCTTTATTGATTCAGGGACCCCGATCAGTCTCAAGTTGTTGCGGCGAGACCGATTCTCAAGGTCATCAAGTTTTTCTTGTAGTGTGAAGTTTTGACGCTCCAGTCTTTGAACAATGACGGAGGAGGAGTGCTGATTGTCTTCCACATCTGAAATCCGTTGCTCCGCTTGCTGCAGACGTGTGGAGTAGTGTCGTATTTCTGAGGTGAGAGTATCCATGCCCGCCTGCAGGGATTCCATTTTCGGAAGAAAAAAGGCTTTTAAGTCCTGCAGTATTATATGAGAAGTGTCCTGAGGTGTTTCCCTGTCAGGGGGGCCCGGTGGCTCCAGCTGAGGTTCTGGTGTCAGTTTTTGCCTTCTTTCTGTGGGTTTGTGTCTGCTTGACATGATGGGTGTAGCTTGTGTAGCAGAGACCTTGAAATATTTGTCCACTTTCATGTGGGTCAGTGAAGCAAAAAGTATGGTAATTCTTCTCTTGGTGTAAGTGACTTGCAGACAGGAGTTATATTGGCGATATGTAGAAGAAAGAGACAGAGCGTCCCTGTCAGCTCACAGCAGGGCAGCCAAGTTCACGCTGTGTTACTGTATTACTGCCGTTTCTGGTGGGAGTTCAGCTGCAGCAAACTGAGAGACTACTAGGGAAAGAGCGAGTGGGGCAGCCAGCATGTGTCAGGGCCACTTGTAAAGACAGGCTTGGGCAGTATTGTATTGCTGTCTCATGCAATGGCGTACAATTTGATTTAATGTCCCTTATGAGCGGTCTTCCCTGCCAGGAGAGGCCGGTTAGGAGTGCTGCTGTAGCTGCGCAGTTTACAATGTCTCTCACTTCCAGTCACTACTCCCCCTCACTCCCCCCCCCATCCAAGAAATCAGATGTGATATTTCTCTCCCCACTGCACCACAGATATCTTGATGGGAGGTGTGCAGGAGCGGGTATTCAGGTGAGGCGGGCAGTTATGAGCGTGTCTGCAGGGCCTTGTGTGGTATTATGCAAGATAGCCGTCCTCCCGCTCCCACCCGTGTCTCACTGATCTCACCCAATTCCGCCGGGTATTTACTCCTACAGGTAGCAGAATGTGGCTCCGTTTGTTGGTCCACAGGTCCTCTGGCGGCCGATAGGTCTCTGTTGCAGCTCTCGCGCCGTTTTCCAAGATGGCGCCTGTCTCCCTATCTCTCCTTACTGTTTCGCGCCTCCGGGGGCAAGGGCTGATCGAAAATGCCCTTCACGCTGAGTTTTCAGTTGGGGCTAGATTGGGTATGAACACCCAACAAGAAATGTGCGTGGGGAGAAGCAAAGCAGCACGCTTAGACAGGTTTTTTAGGCCGTGTAGTCAAAATAGCTACAATGTAATTATAATTTATATTGTAGCTATATTAGGATTTATTTTACAGGCAAGTATTTAGCTTTAAATAGGATTAATTTATTTAATAAGAGTTAATTAATTTCGTTAGATTAAAATTATATTTAATTTAGGGGGGTGTTAGGGTTAGACTTAGCTTTAGGGGTTAATACATTTATTAGAATAGCGGTGAGCTCCAGTCGGCAGATTATGGGTTAATAATTGAAGTTAGGTGTCCGCGATGTTAGGAAAGGGCAGATTGGGGTTAATACTATTTATTATAGGGTTAGTGATGCGGATTAGGGGTTAATAACTTTATTATAGTAGCGGTGCGGTGCGCTCGGCAGATTAGGGGTTAATAAGTGTAGGCAGGTGGAGGCGACATTGAGGGGGGCAGATTAGGGGTTAATAAATGTAATATAGGGGTCGGCGGTGTTAGGGGCAGCAGATTAGGGGTACATAAGTATAACGTAGTTGGCGGTCGGCAGATTAGGGGTTAAAAAAATTTAACCGAGTGGCGGCGATGTGGGGGGACCTCGGTTTAGGGGTACATAGGTAGTTTATGGGTGTTAGTGTACTTTAGAGTACAGTAGTTAAGAGCTTTATAAACCGGCGTTAGCCCAGAAAGCTCTTAACTACTGACTTTTTTCCTGCGGCTGGAGTTTTGTCGTTAGATTTCTAACGCTCACTTCAGACACGACTCTAAATACTGGAGTTAGAAAAATCCCATTGAAAAGATAGGATACGCAATTTACGTAAGGGGATCTGCGGTATGGAAAAGTCGCGGCTGAAAAGTGAGCGTTAGACCCTTTTTTGAGTGACTCCAAATACCAGAGTTAGCCTAAAACCAGCGTTAGGAGCCTCTAACGCTGGTTTTCACGGCTAACGCCAAACTCCAAATCTAGGCCATAGTGAATTATTAACAAAAAAGAGAGGAATTAGCGTGCTGCCCCAAGATTGACTCAGAGTACCCCTGTCTCTGAAAAATGTGAAATAGAAAGAGAGATTAATAATATACAATGGGTGTTTGGCTAAAACAAATTCATTCAGAGCTACAGATAATGAGGGGTAGTTATCAAGCCATCAACAGTGAAAAAGGGTGTGTGTACAAGCGCTAAGGTAATCCCCAAGCTGTATCCAAACAGAGATCCTAACCAACCTCCAAAAAATATGCACAAGTAGTAAGAAGTGAATACAGCGCCAACAAGAGGCCAAGGGATAAATATACTCACAGAGAGATAAAAGAAGATTATTTAATGAACCATGTTAAAAAGCATCAGTAATAAAAGACTATATATAAAAAATGTAAAAAGCACATATAAATAAAATTACAAATACAGGAATATCTTACAGAAGCGGCTCAAAGGGCCAAAGCTGATAATTACAATAAAAACAGAGGTAATAACAGGTGATCAGTGTGAGTGGTACACCAGAATAAGAGTGTATACTAATAAAACAGAATTAGCCTAAGTACAACTGTAGCAAGTGCATCAAGCAAAAAACTAATAAACAATAATACAAACAATAGTGTTCAAAATTAGTGTTACAAAAATAGTGTTCCAAAAAATAGAAAAATGCACTGCAGTGCAAAAAAAGGGGGGTAGCAAAATAATTGTATAGATACAATCAAATAGTGAGTGAGTGCAAATGGATATAAAAATGCTAGCTACTTAATCCAGTGAGGTTAAGATATAATTAAATAAAATACACAATATGCAATAACATAAAAAATAAAATACACAATATGCAATAACATAAAAAATAAAATATAAAATATAATCCAAAAAAGTATTCAAAAAGTTGATCAACAAATGTTAGTGAAGAACAAAAATAAGTCAATCAAAACAAAAAAATGGAAAAAATGGGTGATGAAAAGCAAGGTGAAAGTGAGGAAATTGATTCCTTCCAATGTTAGTTACTTTAACAGATCCAAATTCCTGAGTGTGGTTGCTGAAGTAGCTGATTGGATCCTAGCACCTGTCAGCTGCTCCTATGGTATCCTAAAAAGTGTCCCTGTAAAAAAAGAAATTCACAACATAGTGTATCCAATATGAGAATGAAGTAAAGATTAAAGTAATGCTTACCAATATGTCAACGCGTTTCTGCCCTCAAAAAAGGGCCTTTCTCAAGACTAGAATATTGGTAATGGCAGCTGGCCTTATATACAGTTTAGAAGTAGCCTATATGGTAGTTTAATTGATTAATTGTATTGTTTGGGCGCCAAATCCCTCCACTTCCTGTGTAACATCTAAAAGATTCCCCCATAAAGTGTAGTATCACTTCCTGTGTAACATCTAAAAGATTCCCCTCCACTTCCTGTGCAACATCTAAAAGATTCCCCCATAAAGTGTAGCATCACTTCCTGTGTAACATCTAAAATATTCCCCTCCACTTCCTGTGTAACATCTAAAAGATTCCCCCATAAAGTGTAGTATCACTTCCTGTGTAACATCTAAAAGATTCCCCTCCACTTCCTGTGTAACATCTAAAAGATTCCCCCATAAAGTGTAGCATCACTTCCTGTGTAACATCTAAAAGATTCCCCCATATGGCAAACCGGAAGTATATAAATTTTCCCGGATTAATTTTATACATATCTAAATATATAGGTCATTCAAAAGGCATGTATATGGCCTTAGATTTATCCAGTTGTTTCTTTCTCGATTGCCGGTATCTTTGTTTTGGCTTACCAGTTTCAAGCCCAATATCGGAGCTACCCGGTAGTGACGTAACCGTTGACGTCACTTCCGGTCCGGCGATATTACATAGACAAGCCGCTAGCAACATTAGCATGCTGTACAATGCTAATATATGCGGCTGTCAGTTACGCCTCCCATCTAGTATATTAAATCCTTAGAGAGCCCTGGGGATAAAGATGTCAGAACAATGCCCACCAATGTGTCAATAAAGGGGATAAGTGTCAAGGCACTATTGGCCCCCAAACGTTATAACGATAGATAAAGGCTATGTAATCACAAACATTGAGATTTACAAAAAACTAACACATATTTTATGTCAGTGGGACAAAGGAAACAATAAAAACAATAACGGCAAGTATTTTTGGAAATTAAATAACGGTTTTGTTATCTATTTCTCTTAAGTCCAAAGGGGTCAGATAATATTTTATTTCTATAGCCATATTTTATATATCCATCATTATACTAGTAGATGGATTGAATGATCTCAAATATTATAATATGTGTTAACATATTGTCAAAGTGTGTTTAAGATACACTGGTAGTGGATTAAGTGATCTTAAATATTATAATATGTGTTAACATATTGTTAAAATATTTTGAGATATGTTTGACATTTCATAAAGAGAAGAGAAGTTGTATATACTTTTATGGATCCTTCAATGTCATTGAGCCATGCTCAGATGGTAAGATCTCGCATATTTATAAGAAATAAAGTTATTTTAATTTATTTTATAAAAGATCAGAATCATAGTGAGAGGAGGAAGAAATTAACCTGTGATGAATTATTTACAGAGGGCAAACTGCTTAGTTATTAAAAAAAGTCCTAGAATGTATTCTTATATATATACATATATATATATACATATACATATATATATATATATATATATATATATATATACACATACATATATATATATATATCATTTTTACTCATTAATTGCGTATCAATTTTTGTCTGCTTAAGGTTACCCTTCACCCTACCACATATTTGTTTACCATCTTCTGTTTGATCTTCTGATCACCATTAAAATCTAAGCTCCACAATACTATATAATTGTGGGTTAGAATGATTTAAAAGTAGGTTTTGCAGATTCAATCTTCAAAGCAATTAGTGTGGACATCTATACAGTTATCCTATTAACATAAGAAGAAGGCTTTTTCCTCTATTTTCCTCTATTGTTCTAGTTCTCAACTATTAAACAGCAAATGTAGACTGTTTCCTATTTATATACCCTTTTATATATATATATACCCTTAATTACATTCATGAGCATACACTTGAATGTTTCTTTCTCTGACATAGAAATTTATACACTGGACTTGTCCAGCTATCACTAGTTTCCTTATTCAATTACTATGATGGCGTTGTAATCTAATATATTTATGCGACCAGAATCAGGTACATATCCCTTTTATTTCTCGCTAAATATGAGATACCATGTCCTGGTTTTATCTATATCTTTATATACATATAACTAATTTTACATATCAGATAGATGGACAACTAAGTCCAAATTGTTTCTATTGGGACTTTGTATTCTCTATGCTCAAATTTTGGAGCAAACGAGATATATATATATGTATGTGTGTGTATATATATATATATATATATATATATATATATATATATATGTATATGTATATATATATATGTATATATATATATATATAAGAATACATTCTAGGACTTTTTTAATAACTAAGCAGTTTGCCCTCTGTAAATAATTCATCACAGGTTAATTTCTTCCTCCTCTCACTATGATTCTGATCTTTTATAAAATAAATTAAAATAACTTTATTTCTTATAAATATGCGAGATCTTACCATCTGAGCATTGCTCAATGACATTGAAGGATCCATAAAAGTATATACAACTTCTCTTCTCTTTATGAAATGTCAAACATATCTCAAAATATTTTAACAATATGTTAACACATATTATAATATTTAAGATCACTTAATCCACTACCAGTGTATCTTAAACACACTTTGACAATATGTTAACACATATTATAATATTTGAGATCATTCAATCCATCTACTAGTATAATGATGGATATATAAAATATGGCTATAGAAATAAAATATTATCTGACCCCTTTGGACTTAAGAGAAATAGATAACAAAACCGTTATTTAATTTCCAAAAATACTTGCCGTTATTGTTTTTATTGTTTCCTTTGTCCCACTGACACAAAATATGTGTTAGTTTTTTGTAAATCTCAATGTTTGTGATTACATAGCCTTTATCTATCGTTATAACGTTTGGGGGCCAATAGTGCCTTGACACTTATCCCCTTTATTGACACATTGGTGGGCATTGTTCTGACATCTTTATCCCCAGGGCTCTCTAAGGATTTAATATACTAGATGGGAGGCGTAACTGACAGCCGCATATATTAGCATTGTACAGCATGCTAATGTTGCTAGCGGCTTGTCTATGTAATATCGCCGGACCGGAAGTGACGTCAACGGTTACGTCACTACCGGGTAGCTCCGATATTGGGCTTGAAACTGGTAAGCCAAAACAAAGATACCGGCAATCGAGAAAGAAACAACTGGATAAATCTAAGGCCATATACATGCCTTTTGAATGACCTATATATTTAGATATGTATAAAATTAATCCGGGAAAATTTATATACTTCCGGTTTGCCATATGGGGGAATCTTTTAGATGTTACACAGGAAGTGATGCTACACTTTATGGGGGAATCTTTTAGATGTTACACAGGAAGTGGAGGGGAATCTTTTAGATGTTACACAGGAAGTGGAGGGGAATATTTTAGATGTTACACAGGAAGTGATGCTACACTTTATGGGGGAATCTTTTAGATGTTACACAGGAAGTGGAGGGGAATCTTTTAGATGTTACACAGGAAGTGATACTACACTTTATGGGGGAATCTTTTAGATGTTACACAGGAAGTGGAGGGATTTGGCGCCCAAACAATACAATTAATCAATTAAACTACCATATAGGCTACTTCTAAACTGTATATAAGGCCAGCTGCCATTACCAATATTCTAGTCTTGAGAAAGGCCCTTTTTTGAGGGCAGAAACGCGTTGACATATTGGTAAGCATTACTTTAATCTTTACTTCATTCTCATATTGGATACACTATGTTGTGAATTTCTTTTTTTACAGGGACACTTTTTAGGATACCATAGGAGCAGCTGACAGGTGCTAGGATCCAATCAGCTACTTCAGCAACCACACTCAGGAATTTGGATCTGTTAAAGTAACTAACATTGGAAGGAATCAATTTCCTCACTTTCACCTTGCTTTTCATCACCCATTTTTTTGTTTTGATTGACTTATTTTTGTTCTTCACTAACATTTGTTGATCAACTTTTTGAATACTTTTTTGGATTATATTTTATATTTTATTTTTTATGTTATTGCATATTGTGTATTTTATTTTTTATGTTATTGCATATTGTGTATTTTATTTAATTATATCTTAACCTCACTGGATTAAGTAGCTAGCATTTTTATATCCATTTGCACTCACTCACTATTTGATTGTATCTATACAATTATTTTGCTACCCCCCTTTTTTTGCACGGCAGTGCATTTTTCTATTTTTTGGAACACTATTTTTGTAACACTAATTTTGAACACTATTGTTTGTATTATTGTTTATTAGTTTTTTGCTTGATGCACTTGCTACAGTTGTACTTAGGCTAATTCTGTTTTATTAGTATACACTCTTATTCTGGTGTACCACTCACACTGATCACCTGTTATTACCTCTGTTTTTATTGTAATTATCAGCTTTGGCCCTTTGAGCCGCTTCTGTAAGATATTCCTGTATTTGTAATTTTATTTATATGTGCTTTTTACATTTTTTATATATAGTCTTTTATTACTGATGCTTTTTAACATGGTTCATTAAATAATCTTCTTTTATCTCTCTGTGAGTATATTTATCCCTTGGCCTCTTGTTGGCGCTGTATTCACTTCTTACTACTTATCAAGCCATCAACCTCAAATACGCTGGAATTCCGCAGCGTATTTGTGGCGAGGCTGATTCGCCTTAGTTATCAAGCCCTAGATACCGGCAAAAGTAGAATTTAGTGACGTAAGCTTCGATCCGCCGGACTCAGTCCGACACAGATCGATTCTTACGTCACTCCAGATGTTCCGCACACAAGTGTGGCACAATCTGACTACTTTTGCTAGTTATCAAAAAACTAGCAGGTACGCTCGGCACTTTTACGGCCCAGCGTACCTGGTTTTCAAACCGCCACCCTGGAGGCGGCGGATCCCATAGGAATCAATGGGACTCTGACCATAGCGAAAGTTCATGTTCGCTGCTGCCAGATATCCCATTGATTTCTATGGGAGCTGTCTACACCTAACACCCTAACATGTACCTCGAGTCTAAACGTCCCTAATCTGCCCCCCCTACACCGCCACAACTAAATAAAGTTATTACCCCCTAAACCACCGCTCCCGGAGCCCACCACAAGCTACATTATACATATTAACCCTTAATCTGTCCCCCCCCCTACACCGCGCAACTAAATAAAGTTATTACCCCCTAAACCGCCGCTCCCGGAAACCACTGCCACTCTAATAAACTGATTAACCCGTAAACCGCCGCTCCCGGAGCCCACCGCAAGCTATAATAAATATGTTAACCCCTAAACCGCAGCTCCCGGTCCCCGCCGCAACTATAATATATGTATTAACCCCTAAACCGCCGCTCCCATACCCTGCCGCCACCTACATGATACCTATTAACCCCTATCCTGCCCCCCTATACCGTCGCCACCTATAATAAAGTTATTAACCCCTATCCTGCCGATCCCGGACCTTGCCAAAACAAAATAAATAGTTTAACCCCTAAACCGCCGCTCCCGGACCCTGCCGCAACCTATATTAAACTTATTAACCCCTAATCTGCCCCCCTACACCGTCGCCACCTATAATACATTTATTAACCCCTATCCTGCCCCCCCTACACCGCTGCCACTGTAATAAAATTATTAACCCCTAAACCTTAGTCTAACACTAACCCTAACACCCCCCTAACTTAAATATTAATTAAATAAATCTAAATAATATTTCTCTTATTAACTAAGGCCTGGATTTGGAGTTTGGCGGTAGCCGGGAAAACCAGCGTTAGAGGCTCCTAACGCTGGTTTTAGGCTACCGCCGGTATTTGGAGTCAGTAAAAAAAGGGTCTAACGCTCACTTTACAGCCGCGACTTTTCCATACCGCAGATCCCCTTACGTAAATTGCGTATCCTATCTTTTCAATGGGATCTTTCTAACTCCGGTATTTAGAGTCGTGTCTGAAGTGAGCGTTAGAATTCTAACGACAAAACTCCAGCCGCAGAAAAAAGTCAGTAGTTAAGAGCTTTTTGGGCTAACGCCAGTTCATAAAGCTCTTAACTACTGTACTCTAAAGTACACTAACACCCATAAATTACCTATGTACCCCTAAACCGAGGTCCCCCCACATCGCCGCCACTCGATTAAATTTTTTTAACCCCTAATCTGCCGACCGCCACCTACGTTATACTTATGTACCCCTAATCTGCTGCCCCTAACACCGCCGACCCCTGTATTATATTTATTAACCCCTAACCTGCCCCCCACAACGTCGCCGCCAGCTACCTACAATAATTAACCCCTAATCTGCCGACCGCAAAGCGCCGCCACCTACATTATAGCTATGTACCCCTAATCTGCTGCCCCTAACACCGCCGACCCCTATATTATATTTATTAACCCCTAATCTGCCCCCCTCAACGTCGCCTACACTTATTAACCCCTAATCTGCCGAGCGGACCGCACCGCTTCTATAATAAAGTTATTAACCCCTAATCCGCCTCACTAACCCTATAATAAATAGTATTAACCCCTAATCTGCCCTCCCTAACATCGCCGACACCTAACTTCAATTATTAACCCCTAATCTGCCGACCGGAGCTCATTCTAATAAATTAAGGTAGGAATATTCTGATTGGCTGATGGAATCAGCCAATCAGAATCAAGTTCAATCCGATTGGCTGATCCAATCAGCCAATCAGATTGAGCTTGCATTCTATTGGCTGTTCCGATCAGCCAATAGAATGCGAGCTCAATCTGATTGGCTGATTGGATCAGCCAATCGGATTGAACTTGATTCTGATTGGCTGATTCCATCAGCCAATCAGAATATTCCTACCTTAATTCCGATTGGCTGATAGAATCCTATCAGCCAATCAGAATTCGAGGGACGCCATCTTGGATGACGTCATTTAAAGGAACCGTCATTCGTCGTTCAGTCATCGGCCAGGATGGATGTTCCGCATCAGAGGTCTTCAGGATGCTGCCGCTCCGCTCCAGATGGATGTCGATAGAAGATCCCGCCTGGATGAAGACTTCAATCGGATGGAAGACCTCTTCTGTCCCGCTTGGATGAAGACTTCAATCGGATGGAAGACCTCTTCTGCCCCGCTTGGATGAAGACTTCTACCGGATCATGGACATCTTCAGCCCCCCGCTTGGGCTTGGATCAGGACATCGGAGGAGCTCTTCTGGACTGATCGGTGAACCTGGTATGGTGAAGACAAGGTAGGAAGATCTTCAGGGGCTTAGTGTTAGGTTTATTTAAGGGGGGTTTGGGTTAGATTAGGGGTATGTGGGTGGTGGGTTGTAATGTTGGGGAGGGTATTGTATGTTTTTTTTTACAGGCAAAAGAGCTGAACTTCTTGGGGCATGCCCCGCAAAGGGCCTTGTTTAGGGCTGGTAAGGTAAACTTTAAACTTTAGTAATTTAGAATAGGGTAGGGCATTTTTTTATTTTGGGGGTCTTTGTTATTTTATTAGGGGGCTTAGAGTAGGTGTAATTAGTTTAAAATTGTTATAAGATTTTTCTTATGTTTGTAAATATTTTTTTATTTTTTGTAACTTAGTTCTTTTTTATTTTTTGTACTTTAGTTAGTTTATTTCATTGTAGTTATTTGTAGATATTGTATTTAATTAATGTATTGATAGTGTAGTGTTAGGTTTAATTGTAGGTAATTGTAGATATTTTATTTAATTAATTTAATGATAGTGTAGTGTTAGGTTTAATTGTAACTTAGGTTAGGATTTATTTTACAGGTAATTTTGTTATTATTTTAACTAGGTAACTATTAAATAGTTCTTAACTATTTAATAGCTATTGTACCTGGTTAAAATAATTACAAAGTTGCCTGTAAAATAAATATTAATCCTAAAATAGCTACAATGTAATTATAATTTATATTGTAGCTATATTAGGGTTTATTTTACAGGTAAGTATTTAGCTTTAAATAGGAATAATTTATTTAATAAGAGTTAATTAATTTCGTTAGATTTAAATTATAGTTAGGGTTAGACTTAGCTTTAGGGGTTTAAAAATTTATTAGAATAGCGGTGAGCTCCGGTCGGCAGATTAGGGGTTAATGTTTGAAGTTAGGTGTCGGCGATGTTAGGGAGGGCAGATTAGGGGTTAATACTATTTATTATAGGGTTAGTGAGGCAGATTAGGGGTTAATAACTTTATTATAATAGCGGTGCGGTCCGCTCGGCAGATTAGGGGTTAATAAGTGTAGGTAGGTAGCGGCGACGTTGTGGGGGGTAGATTAGGGGTTAATAAATATAATATAGGGTTCGGCGGTGTTAGGGGCAGCAGATTAGGGGTACATAAGGATAATGTAAGTAGCGGCGGTTTACGGAGCGGCAGATTAGGGGTTAATAATAATATGCAGGGGTCAGCGATAGCGGGGGCGGCAGATTAGGGGTTAATAAGTGTAAGGTTAGGGGTGTTTAGACTCGGGGTTCATGTTAGGGTGTTAGGTGCAGACGTAGGAAGTGTTTCCCCATAGCAAACAATGGGGCTGGCCGCGTCCGTAAGCAACTCTGGTATCGAGAGTTGCAGTTGCGTTAAAAATGCTCTACGGGGGGGTGGAGCTAACCGCCATTCAGGACAGTCGCATGTTTGTGGAGCTCTGCTAAGAAGTACACAAAATACTGTGACATTTGCCCCTAAAACGGACTTAATTCACTTTTGCTGACTGAACTCTGTGCTCCTGCATAAAAGTGACCTCTCAGAGACTCCACAGCGGTGTTTTAGCAGCACCTCTCACTTACTCTTGGGCCTCGCAACTTGTGACGGAGATCTACCATACACAGCACCCGCTATTCCACACCCAAGCTTTTGTCCTCCGGAGGGTCGGGGCTCCGCTCCGAGGACCAGATACCCGAGGACACACACTTTGGCCGACAATAACTGTACCTCAGTTCTCAGAAGCCTGAGACCGGATTGCCGTGGAACCTGCTCCGGACGTACAGGGAGTACGCCTCGCATATCCTCCTATCAAGCAGGCCAGCCACACACCACTGCTGCACCGGAGGGTCGGGGCTCCGCTCCGGTACAGCCGCATCACCCAAACTGCCAGACCGAGACCTGTGTGAGGCCCTACTCGTAGTTGCGCCAGTGCGCCCACGTGGCCCTTAGCCTCTCCGGACCTGCTAAAGATAAAGACCAGCACGGAAGTCTTGCAGAGCTTGTCTCTATCATGTCAGAGGACCGCCAGGAAGCCCACACCAAGCCCGGCTACCTTTATACCTGCCGCTCCGTCTGGGAACATCGCCTACAGCCCTACAAGGCGCGAACGGCCGCCATCTTGCCTCATTGGCCTACCGGTCTCACAGTACCTCACAGCCTCCGCATGATAACCCAGGAGGCCGCATCCCTGTGCTACCTTAGGTGAGACCCCTTACTTCTTACACACTGCCCTCCCTCAGCCTCCCCCACCTCTACAACTCTCCTTCATACACTGCAGGGGGTCACTAGAACTACAATCCGGATCTGCCCCATCAGATTAACCTCTTAGGCTCCTGATCCCTGTTTATGCCATTTGGGGGTGAAAAACACTGAGTAACTGCGACCAGTAGCCTTTTCTGAGAAGTATAGAGGTCCCCCTTTCCTACCAGGGCTGTCTCTGGGAGACACACAGTGGTATCAATCTGCCCGGGAACTGGGATATACCCTTCCCTATACAAACTGACTCCCTAAGGTGCCCCAGGCACTAGAATTTTTCCTCAGCCCCTCGGCAAGTTTATGTTCAGGCCTACATAAATACTCATCTAAACCAAGGGACACCAATTCATTTTGGCCGCTATCAACTAACTAACCCAAGATTTACAATCTCAAAATATATGTAAGCATAAGCAGACCGCAGATTGAAGTCAGAACTGCTCAGTTTATCATACTTCTGGGCCTAACCTTTATTATTCTGGTGCTAACTGCTTATACCCCTCATGAACACTGGGAACAAAAAGGGATTAATAAGAACTCTACCAGCATACCCCATATATAAGACATTAAAGCACTCTGAGGATTCTATCTCATAGGGAGTTATTCTATCAGGAGCTATATTGGATTGGTATTTACCGTATATTTAGATAGTCTGCCTATCTGACCCTGCTGCCATTGTTTGTTTGTTTCTCAGCAGATACTTTTAAACAACATATCCTCAGTGAGACTCCAGTATCCATCCTGCTGTAACAACCTGTCCCACTATTGTGCAAAACTACTGCTGCTGCGCCAGCCTGTGTACCTTTGGGCTTTTAGCTCAAAGTGGAGTGTTATTCTATTTAACTGTCTGTTTAACCACTACTTTTTCCTATAGGTTCTACCTACAGCAGTAAACCTGCTATCTGCAATTTACAGGTTAGAAATTTTACTATCTGATTTTATTTGTCTCTGCATAAAACGTTGTGCTGCTACTGTACTGTTATTAGTTGATTAGATTTATAACCACTGACTTAGACACACTGATACAGGGGGGGCAGGGGATAGGGTCTGTTTCTTCTGGCTCCCCTATCACACCTCACCCGCTCTGATCCAGCTTGTCTGGATTGGTCATTTCCCATACCCCTCTCCCTTCCTTTTGGTCGTATCCCACTCCCTGAGGTGCGTGGGGGGATCCTGGGCCTTCCCCCTCCCCCCCCTCTTCATCCCCTCTGGGAGGCTACTGAACTAATCTATTCTAAACAGCTGGCTTAGACAGCAACTGTCATGTATTAAGTGTAAATAACTCCTATGGGTTGTACCTGGCCCCGCTCTCTCTATCTCACCTATGTATTATAGTATTGAAACACTAATCCTTAGTGATTGTAACTCTTCCTAGTCAGTTCCTATGTGTTAGCAACTTTTCTCTCAGGTCCCACAGTGGTCAAGGTGGTCTATCATTCAAATCAACAACTGCCCCCCAAAGAAACACTAGCCATGCCTCACGCATCTAAAAGAAACCCTAGAACTCCCGCTGCACTCAAGAAAACGGTGCTCGACCATTTCTCTCAACCCCATAAAGACTCTCTCCCTTTGCGGAAGGAAGTAAGTGACCCAGAATCACAAGACGAGGACTCCCAGTCAAGCTCCCACTCTGGAGCCCACTTAAATCACTACATTACAGAGAGCACACTACAAAAGATGCTAGCAGCCCAAACCAAATCCATCACAGCTGAAATTCAGAGGAGCTCAGCTGAACTCAGGAAGGATATCGGGGAGATGGGTGACAGGATCGACACATTAGAGAGACAACATGATGACCTAGCCACAGACAATTCCAACATCCTCGCGTACGCTGAAAACCTTGCAGAACAGATCTCCCAACTCGAATTAAAGCTGGCAGATGTAGAAGATAGGGCCAGAAGAAATAATATACGATTCAGAGGTATACCCGAGTCAGTCCTACCGGGGAACCTACAGGAGTTTCTCATGGGCCTCTTCACTGCTTTGCTTGGCCCCCTGGAGGGTGATAGTCACAACATGGAGCGAGCGCACAGGGCCCTGAGGCCGAGATCAATGTCTTCTGACAAACCGAGAGATGTGGTGGTCTGCTTTCATAACTTCAAATTCAAAGACCGCTTGATGCAGGCATCTTATAGCAAACCCAGCCTACCCGATGACTTCAAAGATATTCAACTCCTTCCTGATCTCTCATCGCATACGCTACAACAGCGCAAATTGTATGCTCCTATCACTACACAACTTAGGAAGGCCAACATTAAATACAGATGGGGATTCCCCACTAAATTAATAGTGACAAAGGACAATCAATCTCATGTTGTCTCCTCTCCTTCGTTAGGCAGTGCACTTCTAGCTAACTGGGGACTACAACCTGCGGCTGAACCTCAGACAGCTACCCAATCCAAGCTTCGTGTCTCAGCCCCAATTTGGTCTGTTAAAGAGCAGAGACCCAAACGCCAAAAACCTAATCCGCCTGACCACATCCCGAGGCCTCAAGCCTCACCTACCTGATACCCCACTGGACTCATGCTCATATGCTAATCAGTTTTTGCTAACACTTATTTTCTATATACAAATGTTTGTGTTAACTTGTTCAGAACAATGCAGGTTGGCTGGCCTCTGGTTAGACCGCCAGATTTGAAATTGACCAGCGCCCACATGGAAAACTTCCATGCATGTTGTGACGGTCCGGGCAGATGACTAGCCTCCCTGCATTCTCTTAGAGAGCGGGGCTATACGTTTAATAGCCCATTCTGTTGATTTGGTTTAGCTCCCCCCCCAGACTTTGGAACCCACGCTTGGGTCCCACTTAGGTGGACTACTTCCACCAGTCCCCTTTCTTTTACCTTCCCTTTCATACTCCCTATCTCCTTTACCGATCCCCCCATCTACCCTATCTTTACGAGTTTAGAGTGCACAAATGACACCCCTCAGGTTTCTGACACTGAATGTTAGGGGTCTAAACACTTTTGGTAAACGCAGTTTGCTTGTTAGAACACTAAAATTTCATAAGGCGGATGTAGCCTTTCTTCAGGAAACACACCTTTTAGGAGATGTCTCCCCCGGCCCGTCATTTCGGGATTATCCCGTAGTAAAAACAGCCTCTTACTCTAAGAAAGCCAGAGGTGTCGCTATCCTCATTAACAAAAGAGTGGCCTTCGAACCGATTTATGAATTCAGAGATCCACAAACAAGATTCCTTATCCTGATATGCAACCTTGACCATGTCACTTACACCTTAGTATCTGTATATTTACCTAATACCCTCCAGCCCAGATATCTGAAGAAAATCTTGCATAAAGTAGACCTAGTGAGACAGGGCAGAGTGATAGTGGCGGGTGACCTGAACATGGTGTGGGATGGCGGCCTTGACAGACAAACAAAACCATCTAAAAAAAAGTCCCTCTTGCCCAGAGACCGTTAGTTGCAGATTCCGAGAGCTCATGTCACAATTTAATTTTTTTGATGTTTGGAGATCTCTGCATCCTCTGGACAGAGATTATACTCACTATTCTATACCCCACTCCACACACTCTAGATTAGATTACATGTTTTGTCACCCAGACTCCTTAGACATTATTTTTCGCACAATGATCTGTGCGTGCCCATGGTCAGACCATGACCTAGTTTTAATGGACATAGAGTCACAGAACACCATTAGGTCCAGACCCAACTGGAGACTACCCCACACCCTTCTTTCCGACATCCCCCTTAGAGAGGAGCTTAGGAAAGAGATAAACTTCACCCTGCGAACTAACGACACGCCCGGAATCCGGGAAGATACTCTGTGGGGAGCCTTTAAGGCCACCACTAGAGGCTTCTTTATTCAAAAACAAGCCCATTTGAGGAAACAGGCAGGCCTTTCTATGTCTCAAGCCCATCATAAACTTAGGGATCTTGAATCCCAAAGTCATACAGCAGATAACATACAAATCATGGAGGAGATCAGAAATGTAAGGAGACATATATGCAAGCTAGAATATACCAAAACCCAAAATAATTTGCTCAAACTGAAACAGCTTTTCTACACTAAAGGTAATAAAGCTGACACAATCTTAGCGAATAAATTAAGACACCGCACTAGCAACTCTCGCATTCATGAAATTAAACAAGATGCTCAATCCTACAAACTTCCGTCACAGATAGGCCAGCAGTTTAACAAGTATTACTCAACACTTTATAACATCCAAAAGGATACCTCATTCCACCCAGCCCCATCAGAGGCTATAGGCCCTTTCCTACGCTCCCTAGGATTACCTACACTAGATGAAGCTTCCATTGATAGCTTAGATGGCCCGGTCACGTCCCAAGAGATTAAATTAGTTATTAAGAATCTGAAATCCCTGAAAGCCCCTGGACCAGACGGCTTTACCGCAATATTTTATAAAACATACCTCCGGGAGGTTGTCCCCGTCCTGACCAGATTCTTCAACCTGGCTAGAGACGAAGGACAATTTAAAAAAGAGTTCCTAGAGGCCTCCATCACCACAATTCTCAAGCCCAACAAAGACCCAACACTCTGCACTAGCTATAGGCCCATATCCTTGATTAATACCGATGTTAAAATATATGCAAAAATCTTCGCGAATAGACTCGCAAGACTCCTCCCCTCACTTATTAACCCTGACCAGGTGGGCTTCATCCCTGGAAGAGAAGGCCCCGACAATACGAGAAGGCTACTTAATATTCTTCTAGAAGCCAAAAGACTCAACAAACCAATTGCAGTGCTTTCTCTCGATGCTGAGAAAGCATTTGACCGGGTCAGATGGGACTTCCTGTGGGAAGTTCTAAAGATCTTTCGCTTCCCGACCTCCATCATTCAAGCAATACAAGCTTTGTACTCGGCCCCTACGGCCTCAGTTAAGGGCCTAGGATTCCATTCCTCCCCTTTTCCTATTTCAAATGGCACCCGGCAGGGTTGCCCCCTATCGCCCATCCTGTTTGCGCTGGCCATTGAACCGCTCGCTGCTGCCATTAGAACTGACAAAGAGATATCTGGAGTTATCTTGCACGGAACGGTCCACAAAGTGGCTCTGTTCGCAGATGACACCACCATACTCTCCGCTAACCCCCTCAGTGAGATTCCTAAACTTTTATCTACACTTGAAGCATACAGTAGCCTGTCCTTTTATAGGCTAAATCAATCCAAAACCGAACTTTACACTCAGGGTTTCCCGGAATCTGTCACTAATTCACTACGAGACACATACAAATTTGTTATCAACAATACGTATGTCTCCCACTTAGGAGTTAAACTCTCCAACTCCATCCCCAACCTCATCTTAAATAATTATAAGCCCCTTTTAACCGAATTACACACTCTGTCCAATCAATGGAATTTCCGTTCCATATCTTGGCTAGGTCGGATAACAGCCCTTAAAATGAGCTTCCTTCCAAAATTAACATACATCATGCGCTGCCTCCCTATTAGAGTACCTAGAGCCCTGCTCACTCAGTTTCAGGGCGCCTGTACCAAGTATATATGGCAAAACAAACCTCCACGGGTGGCCCACAGACTCCTGCAATACCCCAGAATGCATGGAGGAGTGGCCTCCCCGTCCATACTCAGATACTACGAGGCCGCCATGCTCACACACATTACCCAATGGGGTATAAAAGATTCTGATAGCAAATGGAGGTCAATTGAACAGGCCTCCCTACCCTTCGACCTTACCCTGAGGGACCTGATCTGGACCCCTCCACATTGCCGAAAAACCTTAGGCATAGAGAATCAGGTGGTCCGAGAATGCCTAGCCTCTTGGGAACTCCTGAGACATTATTCCCAGGTGGCCCCCCACCCATCCCCTATCACTTCATTAACTGGCCTATTATCTGGTCTCCCAGACTCCCATCCCTCAACGTGGCTGAGACTTGGTGTTGCGAAGGTGGCTGACCTATGGTCCTCATCTTCCCGAGATTCGTTTATATCCTTTGCCCACATTGGCGGTTCAGCACCCCCCCCCCCGCGCTATATGCGCTTCGAATATATAAGAGTCCTCAGCTTTCTGACTAGCTGGGGCTTTAAATCATCTCTCTCTAGACCACTAACCATCTGGGAAGCCAAATGGCAACAGGGATTGAGACTGGGTAAACCACTATCTTTCCACTATTCCATTATGGAGGGCGCATCCCCTACAGACAAAGCTACTCATGTCACTAAATGGGAACAGAAACTCGAGTTCTGTGCCCCCACCAAAGAGTGGCACCGTACATTACTCCTCACAAACAAAACTCTCCACTGTGTCACTATGCATGAGAACTATATCAAACTCCTCACACAGTGGTACTTTTTTTTCCCTGGTGCATCTCCTGTCTGTTGGAGAGAGTGCGGTAGAGTAGGAGACATGACACACATTTGGTGGACTTGCTCCAAATTGAGGCCCATTTGGAATAAGTGTTTCTCAACTCTTAGGACTATGGGCATCTCCCTTCCCAATACACCAGAAGTCGCCTTACTCCACATAGGTACCTGCAAACTCCCTAGACACTATGCTTCCTTGAGCATATATTTATTTTCAGCTATCAAACTCAATATAGCTAAAGCTTGGAAAAGAGCTAGCCCCCCATCCTGGTCTGACATCACCCAAACCATGGCCTACATCTACGCCATGGAAAAACCTATCTATTATTCCAAGGGTAAAGTTGACTTTTTCGAACTGATTTGGGCAGAATGGAAAGATAGATTTGACACGACTTGGCTCCCTAGCTTTAAGACTTAGCCTATTATACCCTCACTCAATAATGTCGGTACAACATCCCACACCTATCTAGGTGTATTTGGTGACCATGACAGGTCTGTTCCCTTGGCCTTAGACCCTATCCTTCCCCCTCCCCCTCCCCTCTCTCATGGATGACTCCCCCCCCCTCCACCCCCCCTCTTTCTCTCTCTTCTTTTTTCCTTCTCCCATTCTCCCTTTCTTCAGTTACTTCTGACATAAGTGAACAATTTTGTAATACCCTTGCTTTAGATACTGAGGTTACAGATGTTTAGTTGATCTATTAATGTATATACTGTGTTTTCTTATGTATCCATTTCTTTTGTCATTATTACTGAAATAGTACGCTTTGGTCGTACTAATGTTGTACTTCTTTATCTCATATGAAAAATTTAATAAAAATTACTTTAAAAAAAAAAAAAAAAATGCTCTACGCTCCTTTTTTGGAGCCTATCGCAGCGAATCTGTGGACTCTCAATACCAGAGTTATTTTAAAGGTGCGGCCAGAAAAAAGCCGGCGTTAGCTACGCGGGTCGTTACCGACAAAACTCTAAATCTAGCCGTAAGTTAATCCTATTTAAAACTAAATACTTACCTTTAAAATAAACCCTAATATAGCTACCTAGCTAAAATAAAGAGACATTTACCTGTAAAATAAATCCTAACCTAAGTTACAATTACACCTAACACTACACTATACTTTAATAAATTATTTCTATTTAAAACTAAATACCTGTAAAATAAACCCTAAGATAGCTGCAATGTAATTAATAATTACATTGTAGCTATTTTAGGATTTATATTTATTTTACAGCTAACTTTGTATTTATTTTAGCTAGTTAGAATAGTTATTAAATAGTTATTAACTATTTAATAACAAAACAAATAGTGGAACAACATGCAACTCGCTGTAGTATGATGTGTCCACGAAAAAAGAGGTGCGCCTATGTTATGCTGCTCTCTGGTATGTGTGAGATAAACTGGAAGAGTATATGTGATAAAATATAATATATATAAAAAAAAATAAAAAAAAATAATAAATAGGGAAAGTGAAATAATATAATTGTGGGGGAGTTATCCAAATACGAAAATGTGAGTGAAAAATATATAAGATAAATCCTATTATAAGATACTAGTGTATGAAAATTTTGAGAAATTATATCATATATATATATTCAACAAAAATAATAATAACTTGCTGTGATTCTTATATTGCGAGCTCAATCTGATTGGCTGATTGGATCAGCCAATCGGCTTGAACTTCAATCTGATTGGCTGATTCAATCACCCAATCAGATTTTTCCTACCTTAATTCCGATTGGCTGATAGAATCCTATCAGCCAATCGGAATTGAAGGGACGCCATCTTGGATGACGTCCCTTAAAGGAATATCCATTCGTCGGTAGTCGTCGGGAAGAAGAGGATGGATCCGCGTCGGCTCGTCTGAAGATGGCTCCGCTCCGGATGGATGAAGATTGAAGACGCTGCTTGGAAGATGACATCGCCCGGATGGAAGACTTCTTCAGCGCCGCCTGGATGATGACTTCATCGGATGGAAGATTTCTTCAGCGCCCCTTGGATGATGACTTCTGCCGCTCCGGATCTCCTCTTCGGTTCCATCGCTGCTCGGCTGAGTGAAGACAACTCAAGGTAGGATGATCTTCAGGGGGGTAGTGTTAGGTTTTTTAAAGGGGGGTTTGGGTTAGATTAGGGGTATGTGGGTGGTGGGTTTTAATGTTGGGGGGGGTTGTATTTTTCTTTTACAGGCAAAAGAGCAGAATTCTTTGGGGCATGCCCCGCAAAAGGCCCTTTTAAGGGCTGGTAAGGTAGAAGAGCTTTGAACTTTTTAATTTAGAATAGGGTAGGGAATTTTTTTATTTTGGGGGCTTTGTTATTTTATTAGGGGGCTTAGATTAGGTGTAAGTAGCTTAAAATTGTTGCAATATTTTTTAAATGTTTGTAACTTATTTTTTTTATTTTTTGTAACTGAGCTTTTTTATTTTTTGTACTTTATTTAGTTTATGTAATTGTATTTAATTGTAGTTATTTGTAGTTAATTTATTTAATTAATTTAATGATAGTGTAGTGTTAGGTGTAATTGTAACTTAGGTTAGGATTGATTTTACAGGTAATTTTGTATTTCTTTTAGCTAGGTAGTTATTAAATAGTTAATAACTATTTAATAACTATTCTAACTAGCTAAAATAAATACAAAGTTAGCTGTAAAATAAATATAAATCCTAAAATAGCTACAATGTAATTATTAATTATATTGTAGCTATATTAGGGTTTATTTTACAGGTAAGTATTTAGTTTTAAATAGAAATAATTTATTAAAGTATAGTGTAGTGTTAGGTGTAATTGTAACTTAGGTTAGGATTTATTTTACAGGTAAATGTCTCTTTATTTTAGCTAGGTAGCTATTAAATAGTTAATAACTATTTAATAGCTATTGTACCTAGTTAAAATAAATTGAAAGATGCCTGTAAAATAAAAATAAATCCTATGATAGCTACAATGTAATTATTATTTATATTGTAGCTATATTAGGGTTTATTTTAAAGGTAAGTATTTAGTTTTAAATAGGATTAACTTCAGTTAATAAGAGAAATATTATTTAGATTTATTTAATTAATATTTAAGTTAGGGGGGTGTTAGGGTTAGTGTTAGACTTAGGTTTAGGGGTTAAAAATTTTATTACAGTGGCGGCGGTGTAGTGGGGGGCAGGATAGGGGTTAATAAATTTATTATAGGTGGCGACGGTGTAGTGGGGGGCAGGATAGGGGTTAATAAATTTATTATAAGTGGCGACGGTGTAGTGGGGGGCAGGATAGGGGTTAATAAATTTATTATAGGTGGCGACGGTGTAGGGGGGCAGGATAGGGGTAAATAAACTTATTATAGGTGGCGACGGTGTAGGGGGGGCAGATTAGGGGTTAATAAGTTTAATATAGGTTGTGGCGGGGTCCGGGAGCGGCAGTTAGGGACTTTGGGCTGCAATAGAGCTAAATGCCCTTTTAAGGGCAATGCCCATCCAAATGCCCTTTTCAGGGCAATGGGGAGCTTAGGTTTTTTTAGTTAGTATTTTTTTTTTGGGGGGGGTTGGTTGTTTGGGTAGTGGGTTTTACTGTTGGGGGGATTGTTTGTATTTTTTTTTTACAGGTAAAAGAGCTATTAGATTAGGTGTAATTAGTTTAAAGATCTGTAATTTGTTTTTTATTTTCTGTAATTTAGTGTTGTTTTGTTGTAATTTAGCTAGTTTAATTTAATTTATTTAATTGTATTTAATTTAGTTAATTTATTTAATTGTAGTGTAGTGTTAGGTGTTATTGTAACTTAGGTTAGGTTTTATTTTACAAGTCAATTTGTATTTATTTTAGCTAGGTAGTTATTAAATAGTTAATAACTATTTAATAACTATTCTACCTAGTTAAAATAAATACAAACTTGCCTGTAAAATACAAATAAACCCTAAGCTAGATACAATGTAACTATTAGTTATATTGTAGCTATCTTAGGGTTTATTTTATAGGTAAGTATTTAGTTTTAAATAGGAATCATTTAGATAATAATTGTAGGTTTTATTTAGATTTATTTTAATTATATTTAAGTTAGGGGGTGTTAGGGTTAGGGTTAGACTTAAGTTTAGGGGTTAATAAATTTAGAATAGTGGCTGCGACATTGGGGGCACCAGAATAGGGGTTAATAAATATAATGTAGGTGTCAGCGACATTGGGAGTGGCAGATTAGGGGTTAATAAATATAATGTAGGTGCCGGCAATGTTGGGGGCAGCAGATTAGGGGTTAATAAGTATAATGTAGGTGGGGTGGTGTCCGGAGCGGCAGATTAGGGGTTAATAAGTATAATGCGGGTGTCGGCGATGTCGGGGCGGCAGATTAGAGGTTAATAAGTATAAGATTAGGGGTGTTTAGACTCAGGGTTCATGTTAGGGTGTTAGGTGTAAACATAACTTTAGTTTCCCCATAGGAATCAAGGGAGTTTTACGCTGCTTTTTGGCAGGTGTTAGACTATTTCTCAGCCGGCTCTCCCCATTGATGTCTATGGGGAAATCGTGCATGAGCACGTACGACCAGCTCACCGCTCACTTAAGCAGCGCTGGTATTGGAATGCGGTAAGGAGCTCAATTTTGCTCTACGCTCACTTCTTACCTTTTAACCCCGGGTTTGCAAAAACCCGTAATACCAGCGCTGCAGGTAAGTGAGCAGTGACACAAAACTGCTCGTTAGTGCCGCATAGCTCCTAACGCATAACTTGTAATCTGGCCGATTGTTTGTTAAAATATTAAAGGGACATAAAACCACAAATTTTTCTTTTATAATTTAGATACGCCTAGATTACGAGTTTTTAGCGATATAGTGAAATTAACGAACGCAACAAAAGTGGCGTTATTTAATAGCGCTGCCATTACAAGTTTTAAAAAACCTGGCTTATGTGGGCTATATGGTGCTTTTAAGCTCCATACCGCACCAAAAACAAGCAATGTTTTGACATACTGGTGCACGCTTTTCCCATAGACATCAATGGGGAGAGTGGGTCAGAATAAAGTCTAACACCTGAGATCGCGGAAAGAAAAGCTCCGTAACACAGCCCCATTGATGTCTATGGGGAAAAAGAAACTAATGTTTAAACCTAACACCCTAACATAAACTCTACATCTAAACACCCCTAATCTGCTTCCCCCGACATCGCCGACATCTGCCTACAGTTAGTAACCCCTAATCTGCTGCTCCCGATATCGCCGCCACCTAAATAAAGGTATTAACCCCTAATCTGTTGCCCCCGATATTGCCACCACTATACTAAAGTTATTAACCCCTATTCTCCCGCACCCCAACATCCCTGTCACTATATTAAAGTTATTAACCCCTATTCCTCTACTCCTTAACATCGCTGCAACTAAATAAAGTTATAAACCCATAAACCTCTGGCCTCCCAGATCACTACCACTAAATAAACCTATTAACCCCTAAACCGCCAGCCCCCCACATCGCAACAACCTAAATTAAACTATTAACCCCTACACCTACCACTAAACCTAACCCTAACACCCCCTAACTTTAACATAATTAAAACAGATCTAAATTAAATTTACAATTATTAACTAAATAATACCTATTTAAAACTAAATAAATACTGACCTGTAAAATAAAACCTAAGCTAGCTACAATATAACTAATAGTTTTGTTGTAGATAGCTTAGGTTTTATTTTTATTTCACAGGTAAGTTTGCATTTATTTTAACTAGGTAGACTAGATAGTAAATAGTTATTACAGGAAAACAAACTGGCTACTGAGCAACAGCATGAGCTCTGAAAAAAACGTCTTTATTCCATTAAAACATAAGATACAAGACACAAAACTACATAGTTAAAATAAACACAAAATTATCTGTAAAATAAAACCTAAGCTACCTTACACTAAAACCTAAAATTAAAAAAAAAATAAAAAACCTACCATTACAAAAAAAAAATTATCCAGAATTTTTAAATTACTCCTATTCTAATACCCTTTAATAATAAAAACACCCCAAAATAAAAAAGCCTAATCATGAATAAACTACCAAGGGCCCTTAAAAGGGCCTTTTGGAGGCCTTAAAAGTGCCTTTTGTAGGGCATCGCCCTAAGTTAAACAGCTCTTTTGCTACAAAAAAACACCCCCTAACAGTATACAAACCCCCACCCCCCAAACTACCAAGGGCCCTTAAAATACAAATTCTTACTAACATTACAAACCCTCCCCCCCCAAACCCACAAAATAAAAAAACTATCCTACGCATAGCCCTAAGCTACCCATTGCCCTGAAAAGGGCATTTGTATGGGCATTGCCCTTAAAAGGACATTTAGCTCTTTTGCTGCCCAAAACCTAATCTGAAAAAAAACACCCAAACAACCCTTTAAAAAAAAACTAACACTAACCCCCGACGATCCACTTACAGTTTTTGAAATCCCGCTTGAACGATCTTCATCCCGGCGGAGAAGTCCTCATCCAGGCGGTGAGAAGTCTTCATCCAGACGGCCTCTTCAATCTTCATCCCCACGGCAAAGTCCTCATCCAAGTGGCGAGAAGTCTTCATCCAGACGGCCTCTTCAATCTTCATCCAGGCGACATCTTCTATCTTGATCCCGGCGGCGAGGAGCAAGTCCATCCTGAAGACATCCGGCGCGGAGCATCCTCTTCATACAGTCGCCACCGTACACTGAATCTTCAATGCAAGGTACGTGATTCAAGATGGCGTCCCTTACATTCCAATTGGCTGAAAAATTTTAATCAGCCAATAAAATGAGAGCTGCTAAAATCCTATTGGCTGTTCAAATTAGCCAATGGGCAACTTAGGTTTTTTAGATTTAGGTTTTTTATTTTGGGGGCAAGGTTGGGTGGTTGGTTTTACTGTTGGTGGGGTCTTTGTATTTTTTTTACAGGTAAAAGAGATAATATCTTTGGGGCAATGCCCCACAAAAGGCCCTTTTAAGGACCATTGGTAGTTTATTGTAGGCTAGATTTTTTTTATTTTGGGTGGCCCTTTTTTTTTTATAGGGCTATTAGATTAGGTGTAATTCTTTTTTTTTTTTGATAATTTTGTTTGTTATTTTCCTTAATTTAGTGTTTGGTATTTTTTGTAATGTAGTCTTTTTTTTTTTTTTATTAGATACTTTGTAATTTTTATAATAGTGTTAGGATTTTTTTTAATGCGTAGTTTAGTTTAATTAATTGGTAGTTAGTTTAATTTTAGTTTAATAATTATATTAGTTTAATTGCTAGTTTAAACATAGTTTTTTTTAGTTTGACAGGTAAGTTTAAATTTAATCTAAGCTAAGGAAATTGTAATATTAATATAACGTTAGGGCGGGCGTTAGGTTTAGGGGTTACTAGTTTAAATTAGTTCATTACGATGTGGGGGGCTTTTGGTTTAGAGGTTAATAGTTTAATTTATTATATTTCGTTGTGGGGGGCTTTCGGTTTAGGGGTTAATAATAGGTTTATTATAGTGGTGGCAGTGTAGGGCATAATAACTTCAGTATAGTGGGGGCGATGTGGGGGGATGGCAGATTAGGGGTAATAATATTTAAATAGTGTTTGCGATGCGGGAGGGCGGTGGTTTAGGGGTTAATAACTTTAGTATAGTGGTGACGATGTCAGGGAGCGGTGGAATAGGGGTTAATACATTTTATTAGTGGCGGCGTTGTCGGGAGCGGCAGATTAGGGGTTAATAAATGTATTATAGTATTTGCAATGCGGGAGGGCCTCGGTTTAGGGGTTAATAGGTAGTTTATGGGTGTTAGTGTACTTTTTAACACATTAGTTATGAGTTTTATTTAACAGCTTTGTAGCATAAAACTCATAACTACTGACTTTAGATGGCGATACGGATCTTGTCGTTTTAGAGTGTAATGCTCATTTTTTAGCCTCACCGCAAAACTCGTAATACCAGCGCTATGGGAATCCCTTTAAAAAATGTAATTTTTATGAGTGCGGTACTGACGTTGCGTTACAGGCTAAAAGGCTTGCGGTACACCTATAACGACAAGACTTGTAATAGCTGCATTATGGAAAATGATGCGTTATGGCCCATAACGCTGCTATTTGAGTCATAATGCTCAACTCGTAATCTAGCTGATAGGGAATACCATTTTAAACAATTTACTAATTTACTTCTATTATCAGATTTTCTTTGTTTTCGTGTTATCCTTTGTTGAAAAGCAGGACGGTTAGCTCAGGAGTGTGCACGTGTCTGCAGTACTATATGGCAGCAGTTTTGTAACATTGTCATACATTAAAAAGAGCACTAGATGGCAGCATCATTTCCTGTCATGTAGTGCACCACACGTGCACACTATTTGTCTAGATCTCTCTTCAATAAAGAATAACATGATAACAATGCAAATTTGATAAAAGAAGTAAATTGGCAGAAAAAAAATTGCATTCTCTATCTGAATCATGATTTTTTTTTTTATTATTTCTTGTCCCTTTAAGGTGATATTGACTGATGTTCTGTATTTTACCATGTACATCATATAAAATGAGACATTTCTTTCACATGGTGGTGTTTTCCCATATTATGGCATTTCTAAAAGCTAAAGCTTCTTCCAAAAAATGCTTGTTCAGCAGTCAGTGTTTTTATGAGTGTAACTGTATTTTTGAAGTTTTGTTGTGCAACGTTTTTGTCTCACGATTCGCGTAACAGTTAACCAGAGCTCTGACGCACGTTAAATTCAATTGTGCTTAAGAAAACACATTTACTTTTAACTCGTAATACGTGCGCTATGTCTGAAGTGTGCAAAGACCTGCGATAAGCGCGTATCGCTTTCACACAACAGTTAGCGTGCCACTTTTAATCTAGCCTTTTATGGGGTATTCATTTTCACTCATTTTAAATCTTATTTTATCCATTTTAAGTTTAAACTACCTATAGAACATTAACCAGTGTAAATTCTACCTACCTCAGTTCTTGCTACAGTACCCGACAAGAAGAACAATTCCATATCTTGCCCTTCTTGGGTGAACCTCTACTTGATGCATAAACAAGGTCTATTGAGTACCAACCTTTTATGGTATTACATAGCTTGTGCCACTACCAGTAAAATAGCGTTTATTCTGAAATCAATAAGGTTTGTAAATATAGTCATTGATAAGCTTAAGTAAGAAATATTGTATTATACATAAAACAAGTTAAATTCATTGGTGAGTGTGCAAGGGGTTAACAAATTACAGATAAAAAGGCTCTATAGCATTTTGACTGTGCACTTATACTTATATCCCATACTACACAAAAGACTCAAACACATTTACATAGTATGTTAAGTAATCAAACATATTTGATTGGTTAATATGTAAAATTCATTTTTTACAGTACTGATAACTGATTACAATGTCATGTCAAGAATGATTTTCTCAAAGGCAACTGCATCTTTACGCTAAACTCTAGACCAAAATGGGTTTAACTTAGATCATTACATCGCAAATTTCTAGGAATGAAGAATTTCTCCAACATTGGTGTGTCCGGTCCACGGCGTCATCCATATCTTGTGGGAATATTCTCTTCCCCAACAGGAAATGGCAAAGAGCACAGCAAAAGCTGTCCATATAGTCCCTCCTAGGCTCCGCCCACCCCAGTCATTCTCTTTGCCGCTGAACAAGCAGCATCTCCACGGAGATAGTGAAGAGTATGTGGTGATTAGTTGCAGTTTTTTATTCTACTATCAAGAGTTTGTTATTTTAAAATAGTGCTGGTATGTACTATTTACTCTGAAACAGAAAAAGATGAAGAGTTCTGTTTGTGAGAGGAATATGATTTTAGCAGCAGTAACTAAAATCGTTTGCTGTTTCCACATAGGACTGTTGAGATGAGATAACTTCAGTTGGGGGAAACAGTTGGCAGACTTTTCTGCTTAAGGTATGACTAGCCATATTTCTAACAAGACTGTGTAATGCTGTAAGGCTGTCATTTCCCCTCATGGGGACCGGTAAGCCATTTTCTTAGTCTCAAACAGAATAAAGGGCTTAATATGGGCTATAAAACTGGTAGACACTTTTATGAGCTAGATCGATTGCTTTATTTGGGCATTTTATACAACTTTATGTTGAAATTCACACTTTATAAACTTTGGGGAACGTTTTTTTACGTCAGGCACTGGTTTAGACACCTTCCCAGTCAGGAAGGGCCTTCTCTGTAGTAGGCAGAGCCTCATTTTCACGCCATTACTGCGCAGTTACTTTTGAGAGCAGGACATGCAGCTGCATGTGTGTGGGTCTGAAAGTAGTTGAAAAGGTTCCTAGAAGGCTTCATTTGGTATCGTATACTCCCCTGGGTTTGGTAAAGTCGCAGCAAAGGCTGTAGCTGGGACTGTAGAGGGGTTAAAACTTAAAAATTTGGGGTGAAATGCTTTGAATGCTTTAAGACACTGTGGTGAAAATTTGGTTAAATTTGAACAATTCCTTCATAGTTTTTCACATATTCAGTAATAAAGTGTGCCCTGTTTAATATTTAAAGAGACAGTAACGGTTTTGTTTTAAAACGGTTTTTGTACTTTATTGACAAGTTTAAGCCTGTTTAACATGTGTGTGCCTTCAGATAAACTATGTTCTGTATGTATGGAAGCCAATGTGTCTCCCCCTTCAAAATTGTGTGATAATTGTGCCATAGCGTCCAAACAAAGTAAGGACAGTACTGCCACAGATAATAAAGTTGCCCAAGATGATTCATCAGATGAAGGGAGTAGACATAGTTCTACATCATCTCCTTCTGTGTCTACACCAGTTTTGCCCACGCAGGAGACCCCTAGTACTTCTAGCGCGCCAATGCTTGTTACTATGCAACAATTAACTGCAGTAATGGATAACTCCATAGCAAATATTTTATCAAAAATGCCTGCATTTCAGCTCTGTTTTAAACAATATAGAGCAGGAGGGCGCTGATGATAATTGCTCTGTCATACCCTCACACCAATCTGAAGTGGCCATGAGGGAGGTTTTGTCAGATGGGGAAATTTCTGATTCAGGTAGAATTTCTCAACAGGCAGAACCTGATGTTGTGACATTTAAATTTAAATTAGAGCATCTCCGCGCACTGCTTAAAGAGGTGCTATCTACTCTGGATGATTGTGACAACCTGGTCATTACAGAAAAATTGTGCAAGATGGACAAGTTCCTAGAGGTTCCGGTGCACCCAGACGCTTTTCCTATACCAAAGCAGGTGGCGGACATAGTGAATAAGGAGTGGGAGAAGCCCGGCATACCTTTTGTCCCCCCTCCTATATTTAAGAAATTATTTCCTATGGTTGACCCCAGAAAGGACTTATGGCAGACAGTCCCTAAGGTCGAGGGGGCAGTTTCTACCCTAGCCAACCCCGCACTACTATTCCTATCGAGGATACTTGCGCTTTCAAAGATCCTATGGATAAAAAATTGGAGGGTTTGCTTAAAAAGATTTTTGTACATCAAGGTTACCTCCTGCAACCTATTTCGTGCATTATTCCTGTCACTACAGCAGCGTGGTTCTGGTTCAAGGAACTAGAAAAGTCGCTCAGTAGAGAGACTTCGTATGAGGAGGTTATGGACAGAATTCATGCACTTAAGTTAGCTAATTCCTTTATTTTAGATGCCGCTTTGCAGTTAGCAAGATTAGCGGCAAAAAATTCAGGGTTTGAAATTGGGGCGCGCAGAGCGCTCTGGCTAAAGTCTTGGTCAGCGGATGTATCTTCCAAGACAAAATTGCTTAATATCCCTTTCAAGGGTAAAACCCTTTTTGGGCCAGAATTGAAAGAGATTATCTCAGACATCACTGGGGGTAAGGGCCACGCCCTTCCACAAGATAGGCCTTTCAAGGCCAAGAATAAGTCTAATTTTCGTTCCTTTCGCAATTTCAGGAACGGACCGGCCTCCAACTCTGCAGCCTCTAGACAAGAGGGTAATGCTTCACAAACCAAACCAGCTTGGAAACCGATGTAAGGTTGGAACAAGGGTAAGCAGGCCAAGAAGCCTGCTGCTGCTACCAAAACAGCATGAAGGAGTAGCCCCCGATCCGGGACCGGATCTAGTAGGGGGCAGACTCTCTCTCTTTGCTCAGGCTTGGGCAAGAGATGTTCAGGACCCCTGAGCACTAGAAATAGTTTCTCAGGGTTATCTTCTGGAATTCAAGGAACTACCCCCAAGGGGAAGGTTCCACATGTCTCACTTATCTTCAAACCAAATAAAGAGACAGGCATTCTTACATTGTGTAGAAGACCTGTTAAAAATGGGAGTGATACACACAGTTCCAACCGTGGAACAAAGAATGGGTTTTTACTCAAATCTGTTTGTAGTTCCCAAAAAAGAGGGAACTTTCAGACCAATTCTGGATTTAAAGATCCTAAACAAATTTCTCAGAGTGCCATCGTTCAAAATGGAAACTATTCGAACGATTTTACCTACAAATCCAGGAAGGTCAATTTATGACTACCGTGGATCTAAAGGATGCGTATCTACATATTCCTATCCACAAAGATCATCATCAGTTCCTAAGGTTCGCCTTTCTGGACAAACATTACCAGTTTGTGGCTCTCCCATTCGGGCTAGCCACTGCTCCAAGGATTTTCACAAAGGTACTCGGGTCCCTTCTAGCGGTTCTAAGACCAAGGGGCATTGCAGTGGCACCTTACTTGGACGACATTCTGATACAAGCGTCGTCTCTTTCAAAGGCAAAGGCTCACACAGACATCGTTCTGGCCTTTCTCAGATCTCATGGATGGAAAGTGAACATAGAAAAAAGTTCCCTGTCTCCGTCGACAAGAGTTCCTTTCTTGGGGACAATAATAGATTCTTTAGAAATGAAGATTTTCCTGACAGATGTCAGAAAGTCAAAACTTCTAAACGCTTGTCAAGTTCTTCACTCTGTTCCACGACCTTCCATAGCTCAGTGCATGGAAGTAGTAGGGTTGATGGTTGCAGCAATGGACATAGTTCCTTTTGCGCGAATTCATCTAAGACCATTACAACTGTGCATGCTGAAACAGTGGAATGGGGACTATACAGACTTGTCTCCAGTGATTCAAGTAGATCAGAAGACCAGAGACTCACTCCGTTGGTGGCTAACCCAGGATCACCTGTCCCAGGGAATGAGCTTCCGCAGACCAGAGTGGGTCATCGTCACGACCGACGCCAGTCTAGTGGGCTGGGGCGCGGTCTGGGACTCCCTGAAAGCTCAGGGGCTATGGTCTCGGGAAGAGTCTTTTCTCCCGATAAACATTCTGGAACTGAGAGCGATATTCAATACTCTCAGGGCTTGGCCTCAACTAGCAAAGGCCAGATTCATAAGATTCCAATCAGACAACATGATGACTGTTGCTTACATCAACCATCAGGGGGGAACAAGGAGTTCCCTGGCGATGAGAGAAGTGACCAAAATCATAAAATGGGCGGAGGATCACCCCTGCCACCTATCTGCGATCCACATCCCAGGAGTGGAAAACTGGGAGGCGGATTATCTGAGTCGTCAGACATTCCATCCGGGGGAGTGGGAACACCACCCGGAGATATTTGCCCAGTTGACTCAATTATGGGGCATTCCAGACATGGATCTGATGGCGTCTCGTCAGAACTTCAAGGTTCCTTGCTACGGGTCCAGATCCAGGGATCCCAAGGCGACTCTAGTGGATGCATTAGTAGCGCCTTGGACCTTCAACCTAGCTTATGTGTTTCCACCGTTTTCTCTCATTCCCAGGCTGGTAGCCAGGATCAAGCAGGAGAGGGCCTCTGTGATCTTGATAGCTCCTGCGTGGCCACGCAGGACTTGGTATGCAGACCTGGTGAATATGTCATCGGCTCCACCATGGAAGCTACCTTTGAGACAGGATCTTCTAGTACAAGGTCCATTCGAACATCCAAATCTAGTTTCCCTCCAGCTAACGGCTTGGAAATTGAACGCTTGATTTTATCTAAGCGTGGGTTTTCGGATTCTGTAATAGATACTCTGGTACAAGCCAGAAAACCTGTAACTAGAAAAATTTACCATAAAATATGGAAAAGATATATCTGTTGGTGTGAATCCAAGGGATTCTCATGGAGTAAGATCAAAATTCCTAGGATCCTTTCCTTTCTACAAGAAGGTTTGGATAAGGGATTATCAGCGAGTTCTCTAAAGGGACATATTTCTGCTTTATCTGTCTTGTTACACAAACGACTGGCAGCTGTGCCTGATGTTCAAGCTTTTGTTCAGGCTTTGGTCAGGATCAAGCCTGTTTACAGACCTTTGACTCCTCCCTGGAGTCTGAATTTAGTTCTTTCAGTTCTTCAAGGGGTTCCGTTTGAACCTCTACATTCCATAGATATCAAGATGTTATCTTGGAAAGTTCTGTTTTTGGTTGCTGTTTCTTCTGCTAGAAGAGTTTCTGAGTTATCTGCTTTGCAGTGTAATCCGCCCTATCTGGTGTTCCATTCAGATAAGGTTGTTTTGCGTACTAAACCTGGTTTCCTTCCAAATGTTGTTTCCAACAAGAATATTAACCAGGAAATAGTTGTGCCTTCTTTGTGTCCGAATCCGGTTTCAAAGAAGAAACGTTTGTTACACAATTTAGATGTAGTTGGTGCTTTAAAGTTCTATTTAGAAGCAACAAAGGATTTCAGACAAACGTCTTCTCTGTTTGTCTTTTATTCTGGCAAGAGGAGAGGTCAAAAAGCTACTGCTACCTCTCTTTCCTTTTGGCTGAAAAGCATCATCCGATTGGCTTACGAGACTGCCGGATGGCAGCCTCCTGAACGCATCACAGCTCACTCTACTAGGGCTGTGGCTTCCACATGGGCCTTCAAGAACAAGGCTTCTGTTGATCAGATATGTAAGGCAGCGACTTGGTCTTCCCTGCACACTTTTGCCAAATTCTACAAATTTGATACTTTTGCTTCTTCGGAGGCTATTTTTGGGAGAAAGGTTTTGCAAGCCGTGGTGCCTTCTGTTTAGGTAACCTGATTGGCTCCCTCCCTTCATCCGTGTCCTAAAGCTTTGGTATTGGTTCCCACAAGTTATGGATGACGCCGTGGACCGGACACACCAATGTTGGAGAAAACAGAATTTATGCTTACCTGATAAATTACTTTCTCCAACGGTGTGTCCGGTCCACGGCCCGCCCTGGTTTTTTAATCAGGTTTGATGAATTTCTTTCTTTAACTACAGTCACCACGGCACCTTATGGTTTCTCCTGTTTTTTCTCCTGTCCGTCGGTCGAATGACTGGGGTGGGCGGAGCCTAGGAGGGACTATATGGAGAGCTTTTGCTGTGCTCTTTGCCATTTCCTGTTGGGGAAGAGAATATTCCCACAAGTTATGGATGACGCCGTGGACCGGACACACCGTTGGAGAAAGTAATTTATCAGCTAAGCATAAATTCTGTTATTTTGAAGAAACCATTTTTGATTTCTTCAAAATGTTAATTATATTTAACATTTGTAATTATATTTTTGCCCCAGATAATACTTATATATTCCTGTAAATCAGTTTACACAGTACAATTTTGTATTATATTCACACCATGGGGCCGATTTGTTTCCCCTGGTTTCCTGTGAGCCTTCAGGCTCACCGGAAACAGAAGTTATGATAACTTGTCCGCCTGCTCTGAGGCCGCGGACAGAAATCAACCCGATCAAATACGATCGGGTTGATTGACACCCCCTGCTTGCACCAGCAGTTCACAAGAATCATGTCCGCTTGCACATTAATAAATATACCCCCATGAGTTTGATTTAATAAGGTTCCATTTATTGTGGCCCATTCATTGAGCCTTTAGTGTCTATTTGTATTTTTTTCAATTGTAAATAGCAGAAATAAGCATTTTATAAGCATTTTATATTAGACCTCATAGGAAAGTTGGGATTGGATGAAAGTTTAGATCTTAGCCATTGAAATGTGGTTGATTAATTCACATACGCCTAGATTTAGAGTTCTGCGGCCAAAGGGGTGCGTTAGCTACGCGTGCTTTTTTCTGGCCACACCTTTTAAATACCGCTGGTATTTAGAGTTCACAGAATGGCTGGGTTTTCAGTGCGTTAGGCTCCAAAAAGGGAGCGTAGAGCATAATTTAACGCCACTGCAACTCTCAATACCAGCGGTGCTTACGGACGCGACCAGCTTCAAAAACGTGCTCGTGCACGATTCCCCCATAGAAAACAATGGGGCTGTTTGAGCTGAAAAAAAAACTAACAAAAAAGCCGCGTTCAGCTCCTAACGCAGCCCCATTGGTTTCTATGGGGAAACACTTCCTACGTCTGCACCTAACACCCTAACATGTACCCCGAGTCTACACACCCCTAGCCTTACACTTATTAACCTCTAATCTGCCGCCCCCGCTATCGCTGACACCTGCATATTTTTTTTAACCCCTAATCTGCCGCTCCGTAAACCGCCGCTACTTACATTATCCCTATGTACCCCTAATCTGCTGCCCCTAACACCGCCGACCCCTATATTATATTAATTAACCCCTAATCTGCCCCCCACAACGTCGCCTCCACCTGCCTACACTTATTAACCCCTAATCTGCCGACCGGACCGCGCCGCTATTATAATAAAGTTATTAACCCCTAATCCGCCTCACTCCCGCCTCAATAACCCTATAATAAACAGTATTAACCCCTAATCTGCCCTCCCTAACATCGCCGACACCTAACTTCAAACATTAACCCCTAATCTGCCGACTGGAGCTCACCGCTATTCTAATAAATTTATTAACCCCTAAAGCTAATTCTAACCCTAACCCTAACACCCCCTAAGTTAAATATAATTTTATCTTACTAAATAAATAGCTCACCGCTATTCTAATAAATTTATTAACCCCTAAAGCTAATTCTAACCCTAACCCTAACACCCCCTAAGTTAAATATAATTTTTATCTTACTAAATAAATTAACTATTATTAAATAACTTATTCCTATTTAAAGCTAAATACTTACCTGTAAAATAAACCCTAATATAGCTACAATATAAATTATAATTATATTGTAGCTATTTTAGGATTAATATTTATTTTACAGGCAACTTTGTAATTATATTAACCAGGTACAATAGCTATTAAATAGTTAATAACTATTTAATAGTTACCTAGTTAAAATAATTACAAAATTACCTGTAAAATAAATCCTAACCTTAGTTACAATTAAACCTAACACTACACTATCAATAAATTATTTAAATACAATACCTACAAATAACTACAATTAAATAAACTAACTAAAGTACAAAAAATAAAAAAGAACTAAGTTACAAAAAATAAAAAAATATTTACAAACATTAGAAAAATATTACAACAATTTTAAACTAATTACACCTACTCTAAGCCCCCTAATAAAATAACAAAGCCCCCCAAAAATAAAAAATTCCCTACCCTATTCTAAATTAAAAAAGTTCAAAGCTCTTTTACCTTACCAGCCCTGAACAGGGCCCTTTGCGGGGCATGCCCCAAAGAATTCAGCTCTTTTGCCTGTAAAAAAAACACATACAATACCCACCCCCCAACATTACAACCCACCACCCACATACCCCTAATCTAACCCAAACCCCCCTTAAATAAACCTAACACTAAGCCCCTGAAGATCTTCCTACCTTATCTTCACCATACCAGGTTCACCGATCCGTCCTTGGAAGTCTTGATCCAAGCTTCGGAAGTGTTGATCCAAGCCCAAGCGGGGGGCTGAAGAGTGACATCCATCCTCGGGCTGAAGTCTGGATCCAAGCGGCGGCTGAAGAACTCCATCATCGGGCTGAAGTCGGAAGTCCATCATCTTCAATCTTCTTTCTTCTGGAGCGGAGCGGAGCCATTTTCTTTCCAACCGACGCGGATCCAACCTCTTCAACCGACGCCTACTCGCCGAATGACGGTTCCTTTAAATGACGTCATCCAAGATGGCATCCCTCGAATTCCGATTGGCTGATAGGATTCTATCAGCCAATCGGAATTAAGGTAGGAATATTCTGATTGGCTGATGGAATCAGCCAATCAGAATCAAGTTCAATCCGATTGGCTGATCCAATCAGCCAATCAGATTGAGCTCGCATTCTATTGGCTGATCGGAACAGCCAATAGAATGTGAGCTCAATCTGATTGGCTGATTGGATCATAATAGCTATTGTACCTGGTTAAAATAAATACAAAGTTACCTGTAAAATAAATATAAATCCTAAAATAGCTATAATATAATTATAATTTATATTGTAGCTATATTAGGGTTTATTTTACAGGTAAACATTTAGCTTTAAATAGGAATAATTTATTTAATAAGAGTTAATTTATTTCGTTAGATAAAAATTATATTTAACTTAGGGGGGTGTTAGTGTTAGACTTAGCTTTAGGGGTTAATCCATTTATTACAGTAGCGGCGAGATTCGGTCGGCAGATTAGGGGTTAACAATTGAAGTTAGGTGTCGGCGATGTTAGGGAGGGCAGATTAGGGGTTAATACTATTTATTATAGGGTTATTGAGGCGGGAGTGAGGCGGATTAGGGGTTAATAACTTTATTATAGTAGCGGTGCGGTCCGCTCGGCAGATTAGGGGTTAATAAGTGTAGGCAGGTGGAGGCGACGTTGAGGGGGGCAGATTAGGGGTTAATAAATATAATATAGGGGTCGGCGGTGTTAGGGGCAGCAGATTAGGGGTACATAAGGATAACGTAGGTGGCGGCGCTTTGCGGTCGGCAGATTAGGGTTTAATTATTGTAGGTAGCTGGCGGCGACGTTGTGGGGGGCAGGTTAGGGGGTTAATAAATATAATATAGGGGTCGGCGGTGTTAGGGGCAGCAGATTAGGGGTACATAAGTATAACGTAGGTGGCGGTCGGCAGATTAGGGGTTAAAAAAAATTAATCGAGTGCCGGCGATGTGGGGGGACCTCGGTTTAGGGGTACATAGTTAGTTTATGGGTGTTAGTGTACTTTAGAGCACAGTAGTTAAGAGCTTTATAAACCGGGGTTAGCCCAGAAAGCTCTTAACTACTGACTTTTTTGTGCGGCTGGAGTTTTGTCATTAGAGTTCTAACGCTCACTTCAGCCACGACTCTAAATACTGGCGTTAGAAAGATCCCATTGAAAAGATAGGATATGCAAATGGCGTAAGGGGATCTGCGGTATGGAAAAGTCGCGGCTGGAAAGTGAGCGTTAGACCCTTTAATGACTGACTCTAAATACCGGCGGTAGCCCAAAACCAGCGTTAGGAGCCTCTAACGCTGGTTTTGACGGCTACCGCCCAACTCTAAATCTAGGCCATAGAATATACATTTGTTTGCTTCTTTATTAGTATGACCTATTAATAAGGTAGACATCTACAGATTTCTCCCATGTCTCCACCATGATTTCAAACATAAATAAAGCAATATATTTTTTAATATAGACTCTTCAATTATTTGTCATTATTTATAATTATTTAGCATTATGTATGTATGTATTGTAAATGTGCTATGTGTGCTGTGTGTAAAGTTGTTTACGAGTATCTGCACACTGTGACCTGCTGCAGATGGATCTGCGGAGAAGAATACTGTAACTAGCTGCCCAAATCACTGTCTAAACCATGGTGTATGTTTGCCCTGAAGATGTCTGACCATTACTGTAAGGAGGTTTTACTGTTCTTGCTTTGTTTAGTGGAGTAGCAATTAACTGTTTCTTAATTAATCACACAGGGAGCTGTATCTGATCTACTTCTTTTCATAACAGATTTTATTAGAAACTTCGAGTCTTTTCATATTTTAACCTTTTTTCCATTAAAAAGACTAAGCCCATATGAGCAAATATTTTGCCTTTATCAACACTTACATCTGATTTGAACAGCCAATAGGATTTCAGTAGCTCTCATCCTATTGGCTGATTTGAATTTGAAGATTCAAATCAGCCAATAGGAATGCAAGGTACGCCAAATTTAAATGCGTAATTTGCATTCAATATGCAGTGTACGACGGTGATCGTACGAAGAGGATCCTCCACACTCCATGACTCCGCGGTCACCGGTCCTCAGTTCTGTGGTCGCTGGTCTTCAGTTCCGCAGTCCTGGATGAAGATAGAAGAGGTTGCCGTGATGGAAGAAGATGTTGCCGCTTGGAAGAAGACTTCACTGCCGGACTTCAGGAACCATGAGTACCTATCTGGGGGTTAGACTTAGGCTTTTTTTTGAATATTTTTATATATATTTTTTTTAAGATTAGTTATTTTATTGGGTCGGTAAAAGAGCTGAATGCCCTTTTAAGGGCAGTAAAAGAGCAATGCCCATACAAAAGCCCATTTAGGGGCAATGGGTAGTTTAGGATTTTTTAGTGTTAGTTTTTATATTTTGGGGGGTTTGGTGGGTGAGGGGGGTTTTACTGTTAGGGTGACTTTTTGTTTTTTAATGTAAAAGAGCTGTTTAACTTAGGGCAATGTCCTACAAAAGGCCCTTTTAAGGGCTATTGGTAATTTAGTTTAGATTAGGGGGTGTTTTTATTTTGGGAAGCTTTTTTATTTTTATAGGGATTATGTTTAATTTTTTTATTTTTGATAATTTAGTTTATTATTTTCTGTAATGTTAGACTTTTTTTTTTAATTTTAGAATAATTTAAACTTAGTTTTTTATTTTTAAAGTAATGTTAGTTTTTTTATTTCAATTGTAATTTAGTATTTTATCTAATTTGGGGTTAATTTAGGGGGTGTTAGTTTGTGTGGGGTTGGCGGTTTAGGAGTTAATAGATTTATTAGGTTTTTTGCTATGTGGATTTTTGTTGTTTTAGAGGTTAATACATTTATTAGGTAGTTTTCGATGTTAGGGTTAGCGGATTTAGGTTTTAATACTTTTATTAGGTAGATTGCGATGTGGGTGAATGGCGGATTAGGGGTTAATACTTTTATTAGGTAGTTTGCGATGTGGGTGAATGGGGGATTAGGGGTTAATCCTTTTATTAGGTAGATCGCGATGTGGGTGAATGGTGGATTAGGGGTTAATACTTTTATTAGGTAGATTGCAATATTGGTGAATGGCGGATTAGGGGTTAATAGTTTAATTAGGCATTGTGATTTGGGAGTTCGGCCGATTAGGGGTTAATATACTTTATTAGTTATTGCAGTGGGGGATTGCGGTTGACAGGTAGATATTGCGCAAGCATTAGATGTTAGTTTATATTTTCAGGAATTTACAGTGCTTACATTTTCAGAGTAAGGCTTGCTTCGACTGCTTATGTGTGGCAAGATGAAAATGGTGTCAAATGTCTCAATTTTTGCTGCGTAAGTCCTTGTGATGAATATGTGATACCACATTGCAACGTGGTTCTTTGTTAGCTTATGGGAATAAAATTAGTGGGCGACAGGTGAAATATACACACTGCATTTATATGCGGCGCTGTATATGTGATAGCAAAACCAGACTAAACACCGGCGTCGCCGGCATTAGTGGGCAACGCCGCATATGTAATCTCGCCCTATATCAACAGCTTCAACTGTGTTTTACCTGTTTGCACTGGAAACCAGGTGTAATTTTGCGCTTTTCGGCTTCTATTATTTTCTATGGGACTTGTCATTTATTTTTGTCACATGGACCCCAGCTGCTGGTAATGATGGAAAAAGTGCCATCGGAAACTGTTGATAAGCGCGGCTTCTGGCAATATTTTTTAATTTTTTTCCAACCCAGTAAAAAACCCAATGTGAGCCCATTTTTGGCAATGTTGAACAATTTGTACATCATGTACAATATCTTCAGAAATAATTGGAAATTTACCTACTTTCTATTATCAGAATATGTTAATTGGATGCCCAAGGGTAATAAAGAAAAATATGTGTTTTCAACTGTCATTTGGGGATTTCACAAAAGAAAAAAGAAAATGTTACCTGTACAGTATTAAAGTCACCCTTTTCTAATATTAGGTTGCACAACCCTTGTAGTCATTTATAAGCCTCTTCTATCCGTCTGCTGTTATTTTCTCCCATTCTTCAATTGCAATTTGTTCAAGCTCTTGAATTTTTGCAGTATTCCTTTTCCCAGTGGCAGACTTCAGCTCCTTCTAAAGATTTTTTTTTTCTGTACTGAGATCAAGGGGTAGATTTATCATACCCCAGGCGGACTAAATTTGCTATAGCTGTCGGCATTTAGCTTTGCACTAGCATTTCTTGTCAAATACTTGTGCAATGCCACCCCATTCATATTCACGGCCCTTTTGCCTCTAGCAGGGTGCTAAGCTGATTTAAGGTTTTTTTTTAAATTTATTTTTTTAAATAAATTTTTTTAACTTTTGTATTTCATTTTCAGATCCCCAAGACTTGCAATTACCTTTCCAATGGTGGGTTATTGGTTGTCTGTAGCTGCTGAGATGCCTGAGATACAGGCTTCTATGCACTATGCCCCCTTTCCCTATACTTTCTATTGCAAATTGTTAATAAAGTTACGAGGAGACGTCATCACGTCATTGCGCGTGACATCACCACGCAAAACGTGAAGCCCCTGTGATGCCTGTCACTATGCAGGCCTGATTCACGGGGTAGGAGCAGGTGGGAGCCCCCAGATCTCCTTCATGGTGAGAGAGTGCTAGCGTCGGCTCCGAGCCATCGTTAGCACCAGAGTGAGAAACTCTGCGACGGCTCAGAGCCGTCGTTAGCACTCAAGGGGTTAATCATCCCGATCATATTGGATCGACATGATAGCAGTCTGCCACCTCAGAGGTGGCGGGAAAGTTAAGGAGCAGCGGACTTAAGAGCGTTGCTTCTTAACTCCTGTTTCTGGTGAGCCAGATGGCTCGCACGGAATAAGCAGCATCCGCTGCTTCATAAATGTACCCCCAAGACTCTTTGCTGGCCAGTCTAAAGCAATCAATATTTTCCTTTTCATTCATTCTTTTGTCCTTTTGAATATGTGCTTTGTATAGTCGCCCTGCTGAAGGGTCCATGATCTTTAACCCATACCTAATTTCCTGAAACTGAGTAGCACATTTCACTGTAAAATGCCTCTGGAATTATCTGGTTTCATGATTCCCTTAATATTTTCAACGCCTCTAGTACTAGATGCAGCAAAACTACCTCATAACTTTATAGATCCTCCACCATATTTAACCCTAAGCAAAAGCTCTGTTCTTTTTAACTTGTAGGAGCTTTAATTCTGGCACCAATGTAATTATGTTGCTATTGTGATTCCTATTGAGATTTTTTTATTGTAAAAATGCTTATGTTTGTATGTTGTGCATGTGTAGTGTATGTGTGTTTAGCATTTATTTAGTTTATGTGTGGCATTTGTGCAGTGTGTGTGCAGTGTTTGTAGTATGTAAAGTATTTGTTGAGTGTTTGCAGTGTTTGTCTGGTGTTTCTATATTTGTAGTGCTTTTGTAGTATTTGTGTAGTTCTGCTACAGAAAATCTGTGCATATACTCACTGCATTCCAAGCTACACCACCATACAGACCGGTATCTGGGGCTACAACTCCCACAAACCTCTGCTGCAAAATCACTACTGAGCATATCTTCACTAATTTTTCAGCTGTTTAATTCTACTAAGCATGCTTCAAATATATCAAAATAAAGGAGTTTTAACTTAAACATGTCAAAAACAAATTTGTTGTTTTAAGAAACAAAATTATTCGGCATTTCGGTAAGTGTTAGGTGGGATTAGACTAGTATTATACTGTATATTAGGTGTTAACCTAACATACTGTACAATACTAGTGTAATCCAATGGCCATCCGAATTTACGAATCGATTCGGTTCGATTCGCAATATTCGGCAGAATTTTAATTCGGAAATTCGGTTCGTTTCGAATCGCCGAATTTTCCGAATTTCTGAATTGAACCGAACCGAATCGCACATATCTACTGTAAATGCTGCCTCTTATACTAACTTGTGCTGATATGTCAACCATAACAAGAGCTGTTACTAAATTTTCTTGGAATGACAGAAAGAGACAAATAGGTTGACTTCAATTAGTATTACCCGCAAATAGGGGGGCTTTAACTACAGTAATAAGGTATCATGTGGAGACAAGAGACTATTAAAATATATAAATACATTTATTACAATCAAAAATGATTTGTGCACAAATCTATCCAATAAAATATCACCATAATATTAAAATTATGTATACCAAAAGTCAAGACAAAAGAAAAATATAAAGTTCATAAGATAAAAGTCCTCAATCCACTGGAAATATAATAATATAATTTACAATCCACATGGAAATAGTTTGCAGATATGTCAACAGATGATCTTTAAAGGGACAGGAAACCCATTTTTTTTTCTTTTGTGATTCAGAGCGAGCATACATTTTTAAACAACTTTCCAATTTACATCTATGATCAAATTTGCTTCATAATTTGAGTATCCTTTGTTGAATTAAAAGCATATCTAGGTAGGCTCATCATCTGGGTTCTATTTGCTGATTAGTGGCTGCACATATAAAATAGATCTGTGATTTTAACAGTAAGCCAAATCAACCTAATAAAAAGAGGCCATAATTTTAGTCCCAATTATGTCCACTTATTCTTTTGACCTATTTATAGATTTTTCAGAGATATACAAGGAAACTTTCCAAAACATGTTTTTTTCAAATTCAGAAGAGAAAGAATGGGAATTCATAAGGTATGGGACTCTCATATTAACCAAAAGTTAAATCCATTGGATGTTTATATGTTGGAGCAACGTAGGGTAGAGTGGAGATGACTCTAACAATGTGATGGTAAAAAGTAATCTCAAAAAGACATCTCAATTAAAGCCAATTAATTTCAGAGGACAATTTCTAGAGACTTATGAAAATGTAGTTATAAAAGATTTTTAAAATGTGGAGGAAAAAGTAAAACTAAATTTGCAAAAAAGAATCTCTCAATTATAAAGAAACGTCTCTTTATGAGTTGAGACACAATGATAATACAGTGATTAGACAAGCGGATAAGTGGGGTGGGGTTGTAATACAAAATACAGAGGATTATAGAAATGAGGCATTGTGCATTTTATCTATAATGCCCAAAAATTCGAGCTCACCCTCCCACTTGTTAATAAACTTTATATATTACTTAAAGATGCTTTGTCTCACAATATTATTTGTGAGGATTATTTCAATCTCTCCCGGAAGACCTATTATTTTCAGGTATTGGTAATTGACAGCCAACTTATCACTCTATTTTGGTGTATTTTTGCAGGTGATAGTCCCAGAAACAAGGTCATATCTCAAAGACAGTACAGTTTGATAAAGCTCCTGGAAAATATGAAATGGGAGAAAACTGGCTTTTTTTAACTGCAGATTTAAGATCCCTTTACACAGTTATTAATCAAGAAGAGGGTATCAGAAGAGTTTCGTATATGCTGGAATCATAGGATTTCCTAAACAGACAACATAAGAATTTTTTTGGCTGAATGTATGCAATTTATTTATTTATTGATCGAACAACTATTTTAGTTTTGAGGTACAGCTATGGGAACTTGTTTTGTCCCTATCTTTGTGTACCTCATCTTAGCTGACTGGGTAAATGAAAACATATTGAATGATCATAACTTTGGAGAAGGTCTATATTTTTTTAAAAGATATATAAATGATGTATTCATCATTTAGACTAAAGATATATATTTGTGAGATTAATTATTTGGTTATTTTTTTTATAACTTTATAATATAAAGATCCATTCCACTTACAACAAAGTCATAGAGAGTAGTGCAAATACTTTGTGGTTATTTACAGAGACCAAAAGGGTAGCAGTAAATGCCTGGGAATATAACAGCTTACAGTATTTAACACAAAATGCAAACTTCAAATGTACGATCAGCAATAATACTTCCCATGCTATGTTATCATAAGATATCATGACCCTAAGTTCTGTAAGCTTCTAGTTGAAATGTTCTTCATGTAGCAGCCAGGATCTCTTTTTTTTAAACATTTATGAAAGAGAAGAAGAAAGAAAGAAACAGAAAAAACAAAAACAAGAACACAAAAGGAACAAAACAATATAACTGTTTAACTTAACTTACCCTAAGTGCGTCCAGATCGCCCCCCACAGGCCAGCATCAGAAACAGCGCATGATAAGTAGGAGTTCAGTCAGCAGAACATTCACACATAAGTATGGCTTATCTAGGTTTTGCTATTTGGGAAGCACAAATTACCCTTTAGATTTTCATTTAGGATATATAGGCTATTCCGAAATGGGTAAATAACCCTTTCTGTAACTGCATCTGGTAAATACCGTAGATATGTTTCCCATTTACGAAGGAAACGTTTAATTCTTTTCTCAGGGTCTCCCTTTGTATCTGAGCATGTATGTTCCTAATTAGTTTTTGAAAGGGAGGAGTCTTCCTGCTGGCTCAGCCCGCCAAGATGAGCTGTTTTGCCAATATGATAACTGTGGAGATGAAAGTGTCTGAATTAAGTCTCTCATTAGTGGATATTAAGAATATTATATGTTGTGGAGAGAGTGTGACCTGCAACTTGGTGACTTTGGCCAGCCAGTAAGATATTTTCTGCCAATAACCTTTCAATTTAGGACAGTTCCACAGCAAATGTATCCAATCTGGTGCTGGAAAGCTACACTTAGTACACATATTCCCTGCCCCCGGTATCCATTTAGAGCGAAGACTGGGTGTTATATAAGCTTGTTGTAATATTTTTAAATGGGACTCTCGTAAGGTGGAAGAAATAGTTATGGCCTGTATCTTATCTAAGCTATCTTCAATCAAAGTTTTGTCTACCGTCAGGAGTTCGTGTTCAGACCATTTAGATAATATCTTTGCATGGCAGAGTCTTCAAAATGGAGGAGCAGGAGGTTGTATATATGCGTGATTTTATAAGATCCTTGTCTTGCCAATGTGCAAAGCTTATCTATATTAGATGCGCCCCTAGTGAGCAAGCCATCTGATTAATTATTTGGTTATTTAAAGGGGCATTCAAAGCCAAAATAAACTTTCATGATTCAAATAGGCCATGTAATGTTAAAAAACTTTCCAATTAACTTTTATCACCAAATTTGCTTTGTTCTCTTGGTATTCATAGTTGAAAGCTAAACCTAGGAGGTTGATATTCTAATTTCTTAGAACTTGAAGACTGCCTCTAATCTAAATGCATTTTGACAGGTTTTAACCACTAGAGGGTGTTAGTTCATGTGTTTCATATAGATAACATTAAGCTCATGCACATGAATTTACAGAGGAGTGAGCACTGTTTGGCCAAAATGCAAGTCTGTCAAAAGAACTGAAATAAGGGGGCAGTCTGCAAAGGCTTAGATACAAGGTAATTACAGAGGTAAAACATGTATTATTATAACTGTGTTGGTTATGCAAAACTGTGGAATGGGTAATTAAGGGATTATCTATCCTTAAAAAAACAACAAAAAATCTGGTGTTGACTGTCCCTCTAAATAAAAATGATTTGGGTTTCATTTCTGACTATAGAAGTAATTATATTAAAATTGAATTTCTAGATCTTGAAATTTTTGTTGATGGAGATCTGAGAACAAGAAACTTCTATAAAGAAGTAGATAAAAATACATTTTTAGAAGCATTTAGTTGTCATGACAGAAACTGAATCAAACATATCTCTAAAAGTCCATTTCTGAGGATCAAGAAAAACTGTACATCAGAGAGTGATTTTAAAATTCAAGGGAACATTATAAGAGATTTATAGAAAAAGGTTTTAATAAGGATGCAGTTGATAGGGATTTTGATCTAGTCAGTAAAATAGCTAGACATGATATACAAATTAAACAATATAATTATAATAAGTATAAAAGCAAAACATTTTTTCAGCTCAATTAAAGGGCCATGATACCCAAATGTTTAGACACTTGAAAATGATGCAGAATAGCTGTAAAAAAACTGACTAGAAAATATCAACTGAACATCTTAATGTACAAAAGAAAGATCTTTTACCTCACAAATTCCTCAGTAGCCACATCCCATTGTAAAGGACTTCTAAGCAGCAAATCAGTATGTCTGTCCTGGGACAGCTAAAGGAGTGAGCTTTCGTGCACACTCGTCTTATTTCCCTATTCAGTTTAAGGAAGTTTACCATGAAATCTCATGAGAGTTACATCAAATCTCATGAGATCACAGTAAAAGAGTTCATGACCTCAGCACTGTTGATACTGATTGGCTGCTGTTCATTTCTTCATATTTTTATTTTCTTTATCTGCAGCTGGGCAGCAGCCGAGTATAACTTTTTACACAGAACTTACTCTGCTGAGCTGAGAAGATTGTGAGATACAATAGCTTCCCTTTTTACATAGAGACGCTTAGGTGATATTTTCCAGTCAGCTTTTTACAGTTATTTTGCATTAGTTTCAAGTGATTTAGTATATGAGTATTATGTCCCTTTAATGGAGCTGAGTTAAAAAAATAATGACAACAATCCATTCAGTGGGTGTATGTCCACTAGATATAGCTGTGATAAAGCAGAGATTGCAAAAAAATTAAATAAGAATAAACCTATTTTAAAACAGGAGCCATTTTCAAGGGATGTTGTCTCTCGGGAAAATGTCAACAAAGTTATTTGTAGGAAAGCTAGAAATATAAAATAAATTCTAGCTCCTTTAGGTATAACCGACAAACTACAGAGGTGGAAGGTAAAAAATAAAGATACTGTCAAAAATTACTACTGTCACTTTCTTAAACCACTAATAGGTTGGCACCAGTGGGGTAAATGTGGTAATATGGTAAATCCATATTAGAAGAGACTGGACACCAACAACTCTTGGAATAAGTTATCTATACCAAAATGTAATTATATACAATTAGAAAGATAAAATCTCACTATCTCTGATGATGACATAAAGAATACAATACCTCTTCCAAGTTTTAAAAAACTTACAGGGCTCTTTGTGTGTCCAGCATGTGCTCAATTAATTAATTTTCAAGTAGAAATTGTTTGAATAAAGTTCCTACACGTAGGATTTATGGTTTTGATTTATAATGGTCGGTTCTTTGCCCTTGCCAGCCAGTGTAACAGGTGAAGAATTTTCTTCAGCTTCTCTTTTTACTTTTTTCATACTGCTGATTAAATCTCAACATAACAACATACACCCCACCTGACATGTAGATCATAAGTAAACATAAAACATAAAGTTTTGTAATAAATTAACATATGGGTCGAGTGTAAACAACTTTCCAATTAACATATATTATCAAATTTGTTTCTTGAAATGCATACCTAGGTAGGCCGAGGAGAAGAGAGCTGGCTGCTGGTTGGTGGCTGCACATATATAACTGTTGCCATTGGCTTTTTTATGTGTTTAGCTATCTTCCAGTAGTGTATTTCTGCTGTTTCAATAAAGGATACCAAGAGAATGAAGCAAAATTGATAGATAATATAAGTAAATTGGAAAGTTGTTTAAAATGTTATGGTCTATCTGAATCACAAACAAAAACTTTTGGGTTTCATGTCCCTTTAACATCATGATTGCTGAAATTGTTTTTAATAGCCAAACTCCCATACACCACTGGCCCTACTCTGAGGAGCCAGTTGAGACTTACAGTTGACAAGGCTAGCCAGGGTCATTTTGTTAACATGCATTGATTTCTATGCATTGAGGCAAATGTGTTTTGTGTCCAGTTAGAGACAGGCATAAAGCAGGTTTAACTTTGTGAAGTCTGCAGTTTACACTTCCAATTCTCAGAATTGGAAAACATACAATTTTGAGAGTTACATTACAAAATAAATAATGAAAATATATTGCATTTTTTACTCTGAATAATTAAGCATTTTTATATTACCATCTCAAGGTGCGTTATGTTCCTTTAAACACTTGTTTTTAATATAAATTTTCTTTTTTTGATATTATTCAAAATAGACTTTATGCTTAAACAGGGTTTGTAATAATTTACTTTCTAAACTATGTTGTTTTACTTATTTAAGAAGTGTTACATTTGAAGTTTAGATAGATGGTAGAGTAATAGCTTCTTTGAATATGATTTGATGCAAAATAAAAAGAGTTAATACTCATTAAAGTTATGGTAAACTTTAGCTAATCAAATGCAATATATGTAATCTTTGCCATTAAAAAAGTATATGTTTTTTTTTTAAAATCTGTCTGTGAAAAGGGTTAAATCCGTGCCTATAGTGATGTTTCTATTACAATGATATGCAGGCCCACTGAGATGAAGGGGTGGAGGAACAGAAGATACCAAGTAGGATTATGAATCTTGTATGTTTTGCTTTTACACTAATATATTTTTCATTGCAACATTTTTTCAAGTCTGAAATTTATCATCAATTTAACAACTTAACCCCTTAACGACCGACGACGTATAAGGTACGTCCTCTAAAAAAATACAGTTAATGACCGAGCATGTACCCCGTACATCGTCGGTCTTGGAAAGCGGTGGAAGCGATCCTCATCGCTTCCAGCTGCTTTCCGGTTATTGCAGTGATGCCTCGATATTAAGGCATCCTGCAATAACTCTTCTTAGCCATCCGATGCAGAGAGAGTCACTCTGTGGCCCTCTCTGTACTGGACATCGATGTCCACAATCGTTAGTGGGTGGGAGCCGATGTGGGAGGAAGGTGGGCGGCCATTGATGGGTGACTGCGGTAAGAGGGTGGGGGGATCGTGGGAGGGGTCACCGGGGGCGAACATGGACGCGCACGCGTGCACGGGAGGCGGCGGAGGTGTGCACTGGGCGGGAGCGGGTGGGAACCGCTACACTACAGAAAAATGTAATTGTAAAAAGTGGGAGAAAGGGGGGGAGTGAATGGGTAAATAAAAGATCTAAGGGATCTGGGAGGGGCGGGGAGTTGGTCTTTGAGGAGTAAAGCTACACTACAGATTTTTTTTTTTTTTTTTTTAAATCTATTTTTTGTAAACTGGGTACTGGCTGCCAGTACCCAAGATGGCTCCCAATAAGGTAGAGGGTGAGGGTTAGAGAGCTGTTTGGGAGGGGGGAATCAGGGAGGTTGGGGGCTAAGGGGGGATCCTACACAGCAGCATATGTAAATATGCTAAAAAAAATTAAAATACCTTTTATTTTAGTTCTGGCAGACTTTCTGCCAGTACTTAAAGGGACAGTAAACCTTAAAAATAATGTTATATAATTCTGCACAATTATATAACATTATTTAGGTGCTATAGCCATAAAAGCATTTTTTACCATTTAATTTGCTAAAATACGTCACTTTTACAGACCCGCTCTCTGCTCTCTGCTGAGCGGGTCTGTTATTTTTAATCAGCGCATCGGGCCAGCTGTATAGTCACAGCCCGGCCCGACCGCGCCATAGCACTAAGTGCAGCTCGCTCCTGTCACAGTCACACTATATTACTGTCCCTTTAAGATGGCGGGGAGAATTGTGGGGTGGGGGAGGGAAGAGAGCTGTTTGGGAGGGATCAGAGGGTGGGATGTGTCAGGTGGTGTTACAAACTGCTATTTGTGACTGGCCCTTTAAATGGAAGGTTGCCCTGCTTCCCTGGATTTTGGAGAAGCCTATTTGCCAGCCTCCTTCCTCATGACTATGGCCCCTGGAAGATTGTGCCCCTGAGAGTATATTGACTTTTGTTGGGTGTGTGTGGCCCTTTGGGAACCGTCTGGGGACATATTGTGACTTTGGTGAACAATGCCCCTTTAAGACTATGTCCCCAGACCTGTGAAATGACTTGTCCCTGGCTTTCTCCCACTTGGTTCAGTTTCATTGTGTGCCATTAAGAGTTAAATTTTGTTCAGCTTCAAGAAACCTATTCTAAATACAAGTCTGCTGGGATTAGCTCTAATTAGGTTTAGTGATCAACTTTCCCATTGTCTAATCAGACTAGTATTGATAAGGTGGACTGCATTGTTTTATTGTGTGTAATGTTATCTGCTGAAGTAAATGTTGTGGCCTGTCAAAGGGAGTGTCTCTCTCTATCTAATATCAAATGTGTGATGGGGGATTTTATGCCTCCCCCTGAGAGTGTCCTGTTTGCATGTAACCTCAATAAAAAGGAGGCTGTGTGCTCCAGCACATCAGACCTATTTCTGTCCCTCTAACTTGCAGCTTTGACTCATGTTTGTAGGGGACAGCTTCAGCTACAATCACTACAGGGATTGCTATGCTTTTCATACTCCCTTAGCTACGGGGATTGCTACAGAAGGAAGAGGTTCACCTACTGGAGCCTGGTCGTAGGTCCAGGGCGCAGAGCAGACGGCGAGATACCAGCCCAGCAGCGGTGGTTCATAGAGTCTGCGTTACTTATGGTGGCTACGCAGCAGTTAGAGTGACTACGGTGCTGCTGCTCCTTTGGGGAGCGCTAGGAGCATCCTTTTCTACGGTCCAACTTCCAGCCAGCCTGGAGGCAACCGTAACATTTGGCGGCAGCGGTGGGATTGGCGTCCTAGCGCAAGGAGCAGCACCACAACAGCACTGGTATCGTAGGAGAGTAATTGAGGGCAACGCTAGCCACTGCGCAGCGTCCCTACCTACAGCAGCATGGAGCTGACAAGATACTGGTCAGAACCATGTGAAGAGCACCTCAACCGGATCCGTCGCTATGAGGGCGCGGATTTCGTTCCAGAGGTAAAGAGGCGGCTAGTCCGATATGGTCCAGACCCTGCGCAGGAGGTAGTCAGTCGCATCATCCGGGAATTGGATACGGAGAACAAAGCGGCACGAGCCTTTGAGCGCCAACTGTGGAGTTTGAGGGTATGGACACCTGGTCTCTCTCCCCAGCCGCAGCATGTTCCACAGGGAGAGGAGAGCAGCGACCTCCCTCCCCAGCGGCAGTATACTGTGCAGAGGGAAGAGACAACCGGTCTCCTTCCCCAACCCCAACCAGAGATACCAGAGGCAGCAGGCCTCATAGACTGGTCCTGGGAGGACCCCCAGCAGGCAGGTGGAGATGGGACCGCAGTCTCTCTACCGGCCCTACAGGGATGCTGGGCAGGCGGCCCAGATCCCCAGCGACAGACCCAGCTACAGGGAGGGGAGAGCATCGACCTCCCTCCCCAGCCGGAGTGTGCCTTCCAGGGAGAGGAGTCAACCGGTCTCTCTCCCCAGCCGCAGCATGTTCCACAGGAAGAGGAGAGCATCGACCTCCCTTCCCAACGGCCGCCGGAGTATCAGGAGGAGGAGGTAAGCCAATCTCCCCCTCCCCAGCTAACTCCTAACTTGGGCCCAGGGTTAACAGTGGAGATGTTAACCCCCACTGACCCCCACGTTCCCTTTGCCACCGGGCAGGACTATGCCCCAATTCCCCCAGCAGAAGAGCTGGCATCAGGAAAGAGCGCTGCTGGCCTCTGCCCTACAGACCCCCTTGTTACAGGACTGGCCTGCAAACCCCTCACCCCAGCAGAAGCGCTGGCACCAGGGCAGAGTGCCGCTGGCCTCTGCCCCCCAAGTACCATCAGCTATTTGCCCAGCTGCGCCAGGAAGGCAGAGGATGCTACACTTTCATCCTATAACCTGGAACCTACAGGCCAGTGCTACTTGTTGTGGGGGGCTGTTTTGCTGCTAGTGTTTATTTGTGGGTGGGTTGCGAGACTAACTTAGGCACTGACCGACAGAAGGTCAGGTGCCTTGTTAGTCTCCCTCCAAAAGGGGAGATATGTTACAAACTGCTATTTGTGACTGGCCCTTTAAATGGAAGGTTGCCCTGCTTCCCTGGATTTTGGAGAAGCCTATTTGCCAGCCTCCTTCCTCATGACTATGGCCCCTGGAAGATTGTGCCCCTGAGAGTATATTGACTTTTGTTGGGTGTGTGTGGCCCTTTGGGGACCTGTGAAATGACTTGTCCCTGGCTTTCTCCCACTTGGTTCAGTTTCATTGTGTGCCATTAAGAGTTAAATTTTGTTCAGCTTCAAGAAACCTATTCTAAATACAAGTCTGCTGGGATTAGCTCTAATTAGGTTTAGTGATCAACTTTCCCATTGTCTAATCAGACTAGTATTGATAAGGTGGACTGCATTGTTTTATTGTGTGTAATGTTATCTGCTGAAGTAAATGTTGTGGCCTGTCAAAGGGAGTGTCTCTCTATCTAATATCAAATGTGTGATGGGGGATTTTATGCCTCCGCCTGAGAGTGTCCTGTTTGCATGTAACCTCAATAAAAAGGAGGCTGTGTGCTCCAGCACATCAGACCTATTTCTGTCCCTCTAACTTGCAGCTTTGACTCATGTTTGTAGGGGACAGCTTCAGCTATAATCACTACAGGGATTGCTATGCTTTTCATACTCCCTTAGCTACGGGGATTGCTACAGAAGGAAGAGGTTCACCTACTGGAGCCTGGTCGTAGGTCCAGGGCGCAGAGCAGACGGCGAGATACCAGCCCAGCAGCGGTGGTTCATAGAGTCTGCGTTACTTATGGTGGCTACGCAGCAGTTAGAGTGACTATGGTGCTGCTGCTCCTTTGGGGAGCGCTAGGAGCATCCTTTTCTACGGTCCAACTTCCAGCCAGCCTGGAGGCAACCGTAACAGGTGGGAGGCTAATCTCTACACTAAAGCTAAAATTAACCCTACAAGCTCCCAAATTAACCCCTTCACTGCTAGACATAATACATGTGTGATGCGCAGCAGCATTTAGCAGCCTTCTAATTACCAAAAATCAACGCCAAAGCCATATATGTCTGCTATTTCTGAACAAAGGGGATCCCAGACCAGCATTTACAACCATTTGTGCCATAATTGCACAAGTTGTTTGTAAATAATTTCAGTGAGAAACCTAAAATTGTGAAAAAAATTGTGAAAAAGTGAACGATTTTCTTTTTTTATATTGCCTTTGGCGGTGAAATGGTGGCATGAAATATACCAAGATGGGCCTAGACCAATACTTGGGTTTGTCTACTACACTATACTAAAGCTAAAATTAACCCTAGAAGCTCCTTACATGCTCCCTAATTAGTCCCTACACTGCTGGGCATAATACATGTGTGGTGCGCAACGCCAAAGCCATATATATCTGCTATTTCTGAACAAAGGGGATCCCAGAGAAGCATTTACAACCATTTATGCCAAAATTGCACAAGTTGTTTGTAAATAATTTCAGTGAGAAACCTAAAGTTTGTGAAAAAAATTGTGAAAAAGTGAACGATTTTCTTTTTTTTTATTTCCTTTGGCGGTGAAATGGTGGCATGAAATATACCAAAATGGGCCTAGATCAATACTTTGGTAAGTCTTCTAAAAAAAAAATATATACATGTGAAGAGATATTCAGGGATTCCTGAAAGATATCAGTGTCCCAATGTAACTAGCGCTAATTTTGAAAAAAAGTGGTTTGGAAATAGCAAAGTGCTACTTGTATTTATTGCCCTATAACTTACAAAAAAAGCAAAGAACATGTTAACATTGGGTATTTCTAAACTCAGGACTAAATTTAGAAACTATTTAGCATGGGTGTTTTTCGGTGGTTGTAGATGTGTAACAGATTTTGGGGGTCAAAGTTAGAAAAAGTGTATTTTTTTCCTCATATTTTTTTTTTTTTTTTTTATAGTAGATTATAAGATATGATGAAAATGATAGTATCTTTAGAAATTCCATTTAATGGCAAGAAAAACGGTATATAATATGTGTGGGTACAGTAAATGAGTAGGAGGAAAATTACAGCTAAACACAAACACCGCAAAAATGTAAAAATAGCCTTGGTCCAAAATGGACAGAAAATGGAAAAGTGCTGTGGCCATTAAGGGGTTAAAGGGACAGTCTAGTCCAAAATAAACTTTCATGATTTGGAAAGGGTATGTAATTTTAAACAACTTTCAAGTTTACTTTTATCACCAATTTTGCTTTGTTCGCTTGATATTCTTTGTTGAAAGCTAAACCTAGGAAGGCTCATATGCTAATTTTAAGCCCTTGAAGGCCGTCTCTTATCTCAAAGAATTTAACAGTTTTTCACATCTAGAGGGTGTTAGTTCATGGGTGCCATATATATATATCATTGTGCTCACCCCGTGGAGTTATTTATGAGAGGGCGCTGATTCCAGTTTGTCAAAAGAACTTAAATAACGGGGCAGTCTGCAGAGGCTTGGATACAAGGTAATTACAGAGGTAAAACGTGTATAATTATAACTGTATATAACAATAACAATTCTGGAGTAGACTGCCCCTTTAAAGGGACAGATAAGTGGAAATTAAACTTTCATGATTAAGAGCATAGAATTTTAAACATCGTTCCAATTTACTTCTGTTATCACATTTGCTTTATTCCTTGGTGACATTTGTTGAAGAGTAGTTTTAGGAGCAGCAATGCCCCACTGGGAGCTAGCTGAACACATCTGGTAAGTCAATGATAAGAGGCATATGGTTGCAGTGACCAAACAGTAGCAAGCTCCTAGCAGTGAATTGCTGCTGAGCCTACCTAGATATGCTCTATCTTACTGGTTTTTAAACCTGTCCTCAGGCCTCCCTAACAGGCTAGATGTTTAGGATCACCTTGGGTGTGAGAGCAGGTAAAATAACCATGTTTACTAATCAGCTGATTGTTTCACCTGTGCTCCAGTTCAGATCTCCTCAAAATCTGGCCAGTTACAGAGGGGTGAGGATAGGTTTGAAAACCAATGCTCTGTCTGAATCATTAAAGTTTAATGTTGATGTTACTGTCTCTGTGTAACTTGAATACCATTAATACTCTTACCACCTTCCCCTTAAATGGATGGGAAAGTCAAAATTAAATTTGCATTGATTCGGAAAGAGCATGTCCTTTTAAAACACTCTTAAATGCATTTCTTTTTTCAGATGTACTTTGTTCTTTTGGTATCCATTGTTGAAATAGAATATGTACATATCCTACACTAGTGGGATTTAGTTGGTGCACAAATTTGTCTCTTGTTATTGGCTGATTAGATGTGATCAAATAGCTCTCAGTAGTGTATTGCTACTCCTTTACAAAGGATATAAAAACAAAAAAGCTAAAAATTTAATGTCCCTTTAAATGGTTATCAGAAGGAGAATGGCGTATAATGTCTGGTTTTAAAAATGTTTATTTTAAAATAATTTGACATTTCAAGTGTGGTAGAATAAAATCTCTGGGATTTGTTCATTAGGTCTATTTATTTTAAATATAATTAAATAGAACCCTGGATAATGAGAGAGTTGTGAACATAATGTTTGCTACAGGTGTTTAACAGCTGAGCTGATATTTTTATCTTGTTTAAGACCATTAACTTTAAATAAATTGTACCATGTACTTAGACATGAAAGCAATTATTTCACATTTAACAGAATCATTTCCAAAGTTCCCTCTGGTTCAGCTGAATGTACTAATGAGTTTCATTAGGGTAACAGCGTTTTGTTTTTTTTTAAGCATCAAAAAATCTTCCAAAGCAGAAAGACATTCTGAGTAAACTGACAGATTTGTATTCATATTCTCTAATACATTGATTTTAACCTCTTAAGGACATATGACGGAATTTTTCCGTCATAAAACAATTGAGCAAACTGAAAGCTGTGTCCTTAAAGGGTTAAAACCTGCCCTCAGGCCTCCCCAGCAGGCCAGATTTTCAGGATTATCTTGGATAAGAGAAGCTATAACCATGTTTACTAATCAGCAGATTATTTCACCTGTGCTCCAGTTCAAATATCCTCAAAATCTGGTCTGTTAGGGAGGCGTGAGGACAGGTTTGAAAACCAATGCTGTAATATATTCTGTATTAAAGGACACTGAACAATTTTTTTTCATCTGATTTTTCAGGGCATATTTATATATTTAATTGCAAGTCAATTGTTAACTGTAGTTTAGCAAAATAGTTAAGAGCAAATATGTAAGTCTAAAAACCGATGCTTTTGAACATTCATATATTAGCAGTAAAAAAAAAAATCTTCAATGTGGCATCCCATAGCTTATAGTCTATAACAATAAATTACCAAAATCTTACATCACAAAAATTAGAGACAATTTATAATATTATTGTTATCATGTAGATATGTGGTATAAAATGCTTTAAGGAACATGTTATCCAAATCTTTTAATTAATGATTCAAATAGAGTGCACAGTTTAAAATACACACAAACATATATACAGTATATATATATATATATATATATTTCACATATTATCAAATTACAAGTTTGTTCTCTTGGTATACTTTATAGGTAGGTAGGCTCAGGAACATGCATGTGTCTGAAGCATTATAATGCACTTAGGGCTAGATTACAAGTAGCATGGTATATTTGATTTTCGCAATAGCGAAAACTCTGCTAGAGTTAAGCTTTTTGCGCTAGTCGGGTTGCGTTCCTATTACAAGTTTTAAAAAAACGTATTTTGCGCTAGCGGTAACCCAAATCACGCTTAAATTCGAAAATCAATAATCTTGATCGTATTTTCGCGTTGTTCCATGGAAGTCAATGGAGCAAAAAAAGTTGAAAAAAACACCAACTCTCTCGCGCAAACAACATGACATTCTTATTAGTGCAAACCTGACATGAAAATATTTTAATATTTAATTTTCCACTGTTCTTTACATGTCGGAATATGTTCTAATTATTTAACCCTTTGAGTGCTAAGCACTTTCCCACCTGGGTGCTAATATTTTTTAATGTTTTTTTTATTTTTTTATGTTTTGAACAATAATTTTTTTTAACTTTTGTATTTTTTTCAGACCCCCAAGACTTACACTTTTGGAAAGGTTAGGTGATTAGCTTTCCAATGGTGGGTCTTGGGGGTCTGTCTGTAGCTGCTTAGATTCCTGAGGTACAGGCTTCTAAGCAGCATGCCCCCTGCTCCTATACTTAACATTGTTAAGTATAAATAAAGTTTCTCCCTCAGATCTCCCTCAAGGTGGGATAGTGCTAGTGACGGCTCTGAGCCGTCGTTAGCACCAGAGTGGGAAACTCTGCGACGGCTCAGAGCCGTAGTTAGCACTCAAGGGGTTAATAATAAATATTTCTACATATATCTGATGGTTTTTAAAATAAATATATATTTATACATATATTTATATAGATGATTATATATATATATATATATATATATATATATATATATATACAGGGAGTGCAGAATTATTAGGCAAATGAGTATTTTGACCACATCATCCTCTTTATGCATGTTGTCTTACTCCAAGCTGTATAGGCTCGAAAGCCTACTACCAATTAAGCATATTAGGTGATGTGCATCTCTGTAATGAGAAGGGGTGTGGTCTAATGACATCAACACCCTATATCAGGTTTGCATAATTATTAGGCAACTTCCTTTCCTTTGGCAAAATGGGTCAAAAGAAGGACTTGACAGGCTCAGAAAAGTAAAAAATAGTGAGATATCTTGCAGAGGGATGCAGCACTCTTAAAATTGCAAAGCTTCTGAAGCGTGATCATCGAACAATCAAGCGTTTCATTCAAAATAGTCAACAGGGTCGCAAGAAGCGTGTGGAAAAACCAAGGCGCAAAATAACTGCCCATGAACTGAGAAAAGTCAAGCGTGCAGCTGCCAAGATGCCACTTGCCACCAGTTTGGCCATATTTCAGAGCTGCAACATCACTGGAGTGCCCAAAAGCACAAGGTGTGCAATACTCAGAGACATGGCCAAGGTAAGAAAGGCTGAAAGACGACCACCACTGAACAAGACACACAAGCTGAAACGTCAAGACTGGGCCAAGAAATATCTCAAGACTGGTTTTTCTAAGGTTTTATGGACAGATGAAATGAGAGTGAGTCTTGATGGGCCAGATGGATGGGCCCGTGGCTGGATTGGTAAAGGGCAGAGAGCTCCAGTCCGACTCAGACGCCAGCAAGGTGGAGGTGGAGTACTGGTTTGGGCTGGTATCATCAAAGATGAGCTTGTGGGGCCTTTTCGGGTTGAGGATGGAGTCAAGCTCAACTCCCAGTCCTACTGCCAGTTTCTGGAAGACACATTCTTCAAGCAGTGGTACAGGAAGAAGTCTGCATCCTTCAAGAAAAACATGATTTCCATGCAGGACAATGCTCCATCACACGCGTCCAAGTACTCCACAGCGTGGCTGGCAAGAAAGGGTATAAAAGAAGAAAATCTAATGACATGGCCTCCTTGTTCACCTGATCTGAACCCCATTGAGAACCTGTGGTCCATCATCAAATGTGAGATTTACAAGGAGGGAAAACAGTACACCTCTCTGAACAGTGTCTGGGAGGCTGTGGTTGCTGCTGCACGCAATGTTGATGGTGAACAGATCAAAACACTGACAGAATCCATGGATGGCAGGCTTTTGAGTGTCCTTGCAAAGAAAGGTGGCTATATTGGTCACTGATTTGTTTTTGTTTTGTTTTTGAATGTCAGAAATGTATATTTGTGAATGTTGAGATGTTATATTGGTTTCACTGGTAAAAATAAATAATTGAAATGGGTATATATTTGTTTTTTGTTAAGTTGCCTAATAATTATGCACAGTAATAGTCACCTGCACACACAGATATCCCCCTAAAATAGCTATAACTAAAAACAAACTAAAAACTACTTCCAAAACTATTCAGCTTTGATATTAATGAGTTTTTTGGGTTCATTGAGAACATGGTTGTTGTTCAATAATAAAATTAATTCTCAAAAATACAACTTGCCTAATAATTCTGCACTCCCTGTGTATATATATATATATATATATTTATTTATAAATGCATATAGCATATTCTGCTATGTACAGAACATTGGAATGTGAAATATTTGCAGTTAATACACAGTTAAACACACACATATATATAATTGCACAAAAAAAGTTATAAGGGCTCAAAAACACTACACTTCAGAAATATTTTGTAATTGTAAGGCATCTACTGTACACATTTTTATCTTTAGACAACATTAGTTTTGTTATGTGGTTATCAGACACTGACCCTTTTCAGCATCTTAAAGGGACACTAAGCACTAAATACATTGCATGCACCTCCTTCTAATCATGGGTGCTGCTTGTGGATCATAGGTTAAAGTGCAGGTATCTGAAAGAGAGTTACTGCACATGTGCAAACAGGTCAGCACTGGAATATAGTGAAAGATAGATTTCCACATGCTGGCACCTATGACTAGAAGGAAATTGGGAATAACCCCAATACTATGCATATACATTTATTTATATGTATTTATTGTTTAATTTCCCTTTTAAAAAAAACCTATTAAATAATTATACATGGCTAGTTTTATCAACATTACCTAAAAGTACCATATCTGATTCCTGGTTACAAGGTAGCTTTGTGAAAATAATGATCTACAAAATCTTAAGCATTCAAATGAAAGTTTACCTTTTCATACCAATTTACATGCACTAATTAGAATAGGAGCTTGTGGTATATATATAGTTACTGTACCATGTAAGTGCCTTATATACTGAATTTAAAGGGAAAGTGTCATGGATTGGGGTTCTGGTCGCCCAATACCCAAGTACCACCTCTGCCAGTAACAATCTAGGGGACAGTGGTAACAATGAGTTAATTACTCTCAAAGCCCTATTCACTTCAACCGCTATCCCCTAGATAGTCACCTGCACACACAGATATCCCCCTAAAATAAAATGTACACTTAATTCCCAAATCACTATCACTATAACCAGTATCACTAGTGTTCTACACAGGGTTAACTAAACTTAGATCATTCAGTCCATATAGGGCCACATGCCAGCTCTTCCTTTCAATTGTCACACATAGGACTATTTTTCCAGCTGTGACAGTTGGGATAATGCAGACATTAAAGGGTTAACAACACAGGGTTAAAAAGCAAAAGCAGGGGGGAACTTTCGGGTAGCGGCCATGACAGGCTGCAAATTCATCAGCTCCTGCAACTCTCTGCACAAGAATGAGTAACATTCCTTTTTTGCCACTTTATTGCATACATCTTTTGGATCTTGGATTTAAAGGAAAGAGAGCCTGTTCACACCATGTTATTATCTTTTGCATAGAGACAATACTCAGCGTACCGGAATGATTAAAGGGTTGCAGCCTACCATCTCATTACCCCCCCGGCAGGACATAAATTTGTCTCTGTCGTTAAGAAGCAGTGAATCCCGCAAAACACTGCAAATTCTCTCCTCTGTGCTGATTGTAAGGAAGTGCAAAAACCACCGTGTTTCATCTGCCTGCCAGGAGATCACTATCATACACCTAATATGGAGATACCCTTTCATTTTTTGGAGGAGCTGCGCGACTTACTTGATGAACACCACGCTGCTCTTGCAGACGCACTGTATAGTTCATTAAACGGCTGCAGTAGTAGCCTGGATCTACAATTGCCCCAATCTGAGCCTGTCTTTGTGGAAGGGGGGGTGGTAGCGTTTTGGGGCCCCAGCGCACGCCACTCGCCTCCGGCACCTTCAAAGGAAAAGTGAATGCAGGGACTACAGAAGCGGCAGAGCACTTGGGGAACTACATGGGGACCTCAACTGCTTTGTTCCCGGTCCGGGAGGTTGAAACCATAGGGCTTGCCCCAACTCTATCTCAGTCTAGCAACATCCTGAATCGAGACCCACATGTGACATCACCTAGAGGAATTGGACAACTCGCTATACCCATGCAGACGCAAACTGTATACCCGCCGACAGAAGCAGAGGCAAGCGCAATCTGGTCAAACTATGTCTCACAGCAGTTGCTCATAAAGTATATCCCCAGGGGGTCCCTAGCAACTCTGCCGAACCTAAGCTGGGATCCTGGCGGACCGCTCCGGACTGCTACTTGAGATTGATGTAACCGGAGTAAGGGTGATACAGAACCGGTAACTGCATAAGCTTGTTTATACTAAGCCGGGACACTGACATTCTTTTTTTTTTATTTGTGGAAACTACCAGAGAATATGACCAAGTTTAAAAGACTAAACATCCCTTACCTATGGTTTTCATGTTTAATGTCCGGTTTGCTTAATATCTTTCATATTTAGATTGTAATAGTTTATTGTAAGAATGTGCTCGCAGTGGACCCTTTTATTATAGCAATTCCTAAAGGTAGCACCAATAACAATGCATAGGACACTGTCTAACCACTAGTTACTTGTTGTGTTCTTTTTTTTTCTTTTTATCTCTAGCAATCGCATGCTCTTCTTGTTGAGAATGCCTGTGTGTTATTTTAACTCTGGTGTTTTTTGTTGCTCAACATTTCTTGAGTAGTGGAATATCTACCCTGTTGTCTTAAGTTAGTATATTGTTCAACAACATTCTTTACATGACCAGTGTGGGTCTTGCAGGTACCTAGAGCTAAATTTTATTTGACAAATTGTTGATTCTAAAATGTATAGACCTATGCAATTCAGGGGGCTCTATTGCTGTTCACAGCCATACATTTACTCAATCCACTGCTTCATACAGCTCCTCATATATATGTATATATATATATATATATATATATATATATATGTCCATTTACTACCCTCTTCTGTGGTTATAGGTATAAATAATAATCCCCCCAACCATAACCTAAACTATAGCAAACTTATTAGGCTATTTATGTTTATTTATTTTAGCTCCTCAAGTTGGGATCGTGTTCTGCTGTCGGCGGCCGAGATGGCAGAGCAACTCCCTCTTAATTTAAATATCTATGCTTATTGAGCCTCACTGTTTTAGCACCTACAACTGCCAATGCTGAAATTTTCATCTAGACAAAACCATATTCAAGGACGCATATTAGCATTTATCTATCCTTATGAATGGTCATGTTACAGCTTATAATATGTATTTAACCTACTATTGATATTCTACTACATTCTACTTTAAAGTTTCCAAGTTGACACCAAATATCTCCCTTTTTACAAAAGTAAGGGCTCCCCCTATTTTATATTATTTGTGCAAACCTAACCTAATTTTTCAAGTCCCTTTTCTTTTGAGATAATTGTAAAGCTTCATAGTTTCATGGTGATTTCTCTGACCATTGGATCTTATTTATGTTTCATAATTACAGTCTTAAGACCTGAGCGCAGCTCTACCTTATAAAACTATATCTGTTGTAAATCTCCTATTAGAGTTACACAAATGGCAGAACTCTAGCTCTGTTATATAACCATGCTCTATACCACCCTGCTATATTTATATCTAGAATTCCTTTTTTTTGTTTCATAATACACTACCCTGTATTTCTATATGAGACTGTATTAACATATATAAAAGAGGTTCTCATGTAGAGATCCAAAAGTGGTCTCTCTCCTAGATATAGCCCCCTTTCTAGGGGTTTATGTTTATTGATAAGGCCCATGAGTGGCCTCTTGTGTCACCTGGGAGGCAAGTAGACTATTAGGCATTACCTTGGTAAAATAAGCTTTTGCATTGTACTCTCAGAAAAGTCCTGTGTTGTTGTACAATATTGTTCTTGCATTTCATGACAATGTGTTTTGTTTTTCTGATTATTTCATGTATGCCTTTTCCAGAACCTCAATAAAAAGATTATAAAAAAAAAAAAGCAAAAGCAAAAAGCAAGTTCAACGATAATAAATCAAATATACAATTTCTAAGGGGAGGTGCAGCCTGGGAACAATGTTTACAAAGAAAATGAATTAGAAAAGTGGATGCACCAATTTAAGATGCATCCAAAAGACCAGGACAACAGCACCCTCACTGTAAATAATTAATCACAAGGACACAAAGGTTAATATGCAAAATAAGAAAATCTTTATGAGATCATAAATAAATAAATATATATAAAAACCACATATAGACACACAGACAAACAAAACAACGCATGGGCCCCTCATAAACAGAGTAACTTAGCCAGCTATAAAAAGTCATAAATGATGCACCACGAATGGAAACACAATTCAGATAATGTTCAAGTTGACTCTTGTGATGAAATAAATTGCAATAATAAAGCCACAATGCTGATGCAAACACAGGAGATGCAGAATCATAAGTGTTCCGTGGATGTATTAGTTGCAACAGCCAAGCATTAGATGAATATTTGCAAATGTATTTGATCAAACAAGCAAGCAGTTAATAATATAGGGTGCACGCAGGCAAGAAAGCACTCTAGCAAGTATTTAAAGTTAAAATCCGCTGTAACCCTGTGAGGGGTATCCACATGAGCATAAACAGTATGAGGTATCAAGAGGCAAACCGCCGTCAGCTAAATGCTGCCAACTCCTCCGGTAGCCAAATAGCAAGTGATACTACCTCTCCTTCAAATGTTATGCTCATGTGGATACAAATGTATACAAATAATATTTGATAACTTTCCCAAACTCATCTAAGCTGTGAATTCCGTTTCTAGAGCACAAATACAGATCTGATAAAATGTATAGCCAGAGGTGTAACTAGAATTCACAGGGCCCAGGTGCAAGAATCTAAGAAGCCCCCCCCCCCAAAAAAAATAGTCAATTTGATACATATCCTTTTTTAACATTTAACACAGAAAAAAAATGTGAATCAGATTACATGTCTGCAAAAGGAGGTAGCCTGTGCCCATAGTCTGTGAGATGGTTTGACCCCCTATTACTGTATATAGTGACACTGTTTAACCCACCAATACTGTATATAGTCAGTGACACAGTCTGTAATTTGTCGGTGAGATGGCTGGCCTGACCCTACCCGCTCCAGTACTTTATAAAGTGACCCCAGTAGTCTGTGACATGGTCCAGCCCCCCCCGTACTGTATATAGTGGTACTGTATAGTGACACTGTTTTCCCCCGCCCTCCCCCTTGCTGTAGTAACAAGGTCTGTAATTTGCTGGTTCCACAAACATACACATACATGCATAAATACACACACAGTCACATACATACATACACACACACACACACACACACACACACATAAACACCAATGGGTAAAACAGAAAGACTAACCCCTGTAGTCAGAGACACTAGTGAAGCATCATGTCACACTCACATGATATCAGTGCAGGCAGTGGCAGGTCAACATTTTTTTTTTTTTAAGCTGGGCCCCCACCCTTGGGGGCCCAGTCGCAATTGCGACCTCTTCACCCCCTGTAGTTTCGCTCCTGTGTATAGCTTAATCTTATAAAAAGGGGTCACGGTGCAAAAATACATAAAATCAGATAGTAAATATTTAATCAATAAACACACAATTGCAAAACAAATAAATATACAAAACTAAAAGGATCAATTCACAGAATACCTAAACTTACAATTAAAAATTTAAATCTGTGAAACTTCTCAATATTCCTTTCAAGTGGTATTCTTTGATGTAACAGTCATGAAGTCTGTATTACAATCCCACACTAGTTTATAGACAGTCCAGGTCAAACGGCACCCCCACCCCCAAGGGATACTGCCCAGCTTACCATTGCAATAAATTCCTACACATCTCTATTATCTTCTAAACTGCCTTAACCCCATCGCAATAAACCCCTACTTTATTAACAGCTAAACCGCCACAACCCTTTCTCAATAAACCTCTACATTACTTAACCCCTAAACCGCCACAACTCACATAAACCCCCCTACATTACTTAACCCACTAGCTGCTGCAACTACCATCTCAATAAGTACCCACATATCCCTACACTTTTAACCCCTAACTAACCACAACCCCCATTGCAATGAACCCCTACACTACTTAACTCAAAATACCACAACCCCCATTTAAATAAACATCCTACACTTCTAACCCCTAAACTGCCAAAAACCCCATCACAATAATCCCCATACACTGCTTAACCTCTAAATTGCCACAACCTCCATTGAAATAAACCTCCTACACTATTATTCCCTAATCCATCACAACCCCCATCACAATAAACTCTCTACTCTATTAATCCCTAAACTGCCACAACCCCATCACAAAATAAACCTATTACACTATTAAACCCTAAACCGCAACAACCCCCATTGCAATAAAGCCCCAACTCTATTAAGCTCTAAACCACCACAACCCCATCAATAAAAAATACTACACTATTAACCCCCTAACTGCTAATCCCCCAAGGATCCCTAACCTAGACCCCCTAAATTACAAAGAGTACACTAACAGTATACCGTTAGAAAAGCACTTAAAAATAGAAAAGTCCTATACTAAATCTGAAGTACCCCCCAAAAATAAAAGAAGCACTCCTAAAAAAACTTATCCTAAAACTAAACTAAAAAAGTAAAAAAAACTATACTAAAACTAAAGCCCCCCAAAAAAATATCACTAAACAGTACTCAAAGTTTTATTACATCCAAAGTCTTTTATTATTTTCTTGATCTGACATAATCCAAAAAGGCAAAAAGAGGTCCTCTTCTTTTCTTGATTTGATATAATCCAAATGTTAAAAAGGGGTCCTATTCTTTTCATGAGTCTGGAGGTGTCTGGAGAAGGCTAAGCGGTGGTGTCTTCTCAGCGGAGGTCCTCAGCAACAGCAGGTCCTTGGCAGAGGCTTCTCCTCTTCTTCTCCATTCCTCTTCATTCTGTCACTGCAGCACACTAATCCTTGACTGCAGTTTCCACTTTTATAGGGATGTCCTGGTAGTTCTATTGGCTGATTTCAAATTCAATTTTAAATCAGTCAATAGGAGATTCTTTTTTTTTTTTTTCTTTTTTTTAATCAACCAATAGAAAAAAACAAGTTTTATTGGCTAGCTGATTTTTAAAATAAGTCAATAGAGTTTGCTTTTTTCCTATTGGATGATTTTAGAAACACAGATATTGTGTTCTTGGATAGTGTTTTTGTATACACAGACATATCCATTATTGTGGAATAACGGTTCACTTTTGAATGAATTTTTCTTGTATTTATTTGTCATATAATATAATGGTAACATTTTAATATATCTATCTTTCCAATGTTGATGAAGTTTGCACTAAATAAATATTATATAATTTAGTCACATTAATGTAGTTTATAAAGTTTCCTTATAAGTTATAGATTAATTAGTTTTTATATATAGTTGGCTTTAATAGTTTTACATATTATGTGATTTTTAAATACTTGCATTATGAGGTTTACACAAATATACTTACATGTATAGTCTAGACCCAATACTTATTATTTATAACTTATTGTTACATATCAGACAAGCATTTTGCAACTAGTTCTACATCTATAAGCTTGTAAAAAGAACTTAAAGGGATACTAACAACAGATTTTTTCTTTCACGATTCTGATAGAGCACAAAATTTTAAACATCTTTCTAATTTACTCCTATTTATCAATTTTTCTTCATTCTCTTGTTATCTTTATTTGAAAAAGCAAGAATGTTAGCTTAAGAGCCGGGGTAGCGCCTGCTGATTGGTGGCTAAATGTAGCAAACCAATCAGTAAGCTCTACCCAGGTACTAAACCAAAAAATGACTGGCTCCTAAAAATACTTTCCTGCTTTTTTAAATAAAGATAGCAGGAGAACAAAGAAAAATTGATAATAGGAGAAAATTAGAAATTTGCTTAAAATGGCATGCTCTATCTGAATCAGGAAAGACAAAATTTGGGTTTAGTATCCCTTTAAAACGTAATCGTTGTTTGTTTGCACCTATAAATGGCCACCAAGCTCCGCCCACAGCTTTCTTCTTGTCCAGTTAGCTGTTTTGTTGTAGGAAAGTTTAGAAGTGTGCGTTTATTATTTTTTACTTTAGCTATTTTAAATTGCACATGCACAAATCAGCATGTGCAAGTAGGAAAAACATAATTTATATAAGAACTTACCTGATAAATTCATTTCTTTCATATTGGCAAGAGTCCATGAGCTAGTGACGTATGGTATATACAATCCTACCAGGAGGGGCAAAGTTTCCCAAACCTCAAAATGCCTATAAATACACCCCTCACCACACCCACAATTCAGTTTAACGAATAGCCAAGTAGTGGGGTGATTAAGAAAGGAGTAAAAAGCATCAACAAAGGAATTCGGAAATAATTGTGCTTTATACAAAAAAATCATAACCACCATAAAAAGGGTGGGCCTCATGGACTCTTGCCAATAGGAAAGAAATGAATTTATCAGGTAAATTCTTACATAAATTATGTTTTCTTTCATGTAATTGGCAAGAGTCCATGAGCTAGTGATGTATGGGATAGCAATACCAAAGATGTGGAACTTCATTCATGAGTCACTAGAGAGGAAGGGATAAAATAAAAACAGACATTTTTTTTCTGAAGAAAATTAATCCACAACCCAAAATATAAGTTTATTATCATAAATGAAAGGAAAAAACTTAAAACCTAAGCAGAAGAATCAAACTGAAACAGCTGCCTGAAGAACTTATCTACCAAAAACTGCTTCCGAAGAAGCAAATACATCAAAACGGTAGAATATAGTAAATGTATGCAAAGAAGACCAGGTTGCTGCTTTGCAAATCTGATCATCTGAAGCTTCATTCCTAAAAGCCCATGAAGTGGAGACTGATCTAGTAGAATGAGCTGTAATACTCTGAGGCAAGGCTTGACCCGACTCCAAATAAGCTTGATGATTTAAAAGCTTTAACCACAATGCCAAGGAAACGGCAGAAGCCTTCTGACCTTTCCTAGAACCAGAAAAGATAACAAATAGACTAGAAGTCTTCCTGGAATCTTTAGTAGCTTCAACATAATATTTCAAAGCTCTCACTACATCCAAAGAATGCAAAGATCTCTCCAAAGAATTCTTAGGATTAGGACACAAGGAAGGGACAACAATTTCACTATTAATGTTGTTAGAATTCACAACCTTAGGTAAGAATTTAAATGAATTTAAATGCCTTATCCTGATGAAAAATCAGAAAAGGAGATTCACAAGAGAGAGCAGATAATTCAGAAACTCTTCTAGCAGAAGAGATGGCCAAAAGAACGTTCTAAGAATGTAGTTTAATGTCCAAAGAATGCATAGGCTCAAATGGAGGAGCCTGTAAAGCCTTCAGAACCAAATTAAGACTCCAAGGAGGAGACATTGATTTAATGACAGGCTTGATACGAACCAAAGCCTGAACAAAACAGTGAATATCAGGAAGCTTAGCAATCTTTCTGTGAAATAAAACAGAAAGAGCAGAGATTTGTCCCTTCAAGGAACTTGCAGACAAACCCTTATCCAAACCATCCTGAAGAAACTGTAAAATTCTAGGAATTCTAAAAGAATGCAAGAGAATTTATGAGAGGAACACCATGAAATGTAAGTCTTCCAAACTCGATAATAAATCTTTCTAGAAACAGATTTATGAGCCTGCAACATAGTATTAATCACAGAATCAGAGAAGCCTCTATGACTAAGCACCAAGCGTTCAATTTCCATACCTTCAAATTTAATGATTTGAGATCCTGATGGAAAAATGGACCTTGAGACAGAAGGTCCGGCCTTAATGGAAGTGGCCAAGGTTGGCAACTGGACTTCGAACAAGATCCACATACCAAAACCTGTGAGGCCATGCTGGAGCCACCAGCAGCACAAACGATTGCTCCATGATGATTTTGGAGATCACTCTTGGAAGAAGAACTAGAGGCGGGAAAATATAAGCATGTTGATAACACCAAGGAAGTGTCAACGCATCCACTGCTTCGGCCTGAGGATCCCTGGACCAGGACAGGTACCTGGGAAGTTTCTTGTTTAGATGAGAAGCCATCAGATCTATTTCTGGAAGATCCTTCATCTGAACAACTTGAGAAAACACATCTGGATGGAGGGACCAATCCCCCGGATGTAAAGTCTGACGGCTGATATAATCTGCTTCCCAATTGTCTATACCTGGGATATGAACCACAGAAATTAGACAGGAGCTGGATTCCGCCCAAGCAAGTATCCGGGATACTTTTTTCATAGCTTGGGGACTATGTTACCCTGATGATTGACATATGCCACAGTTGTGATATTGTCTGTCTGAAAACAAATGAACGGTTCTCTCATCAACAGAGGGCATATCTGAAGAGCCCTGAAAATCGCACAGAGTTCCAAAATATTGATTTGTAATCTTGCCTCTTGAAATTTCCAAACCCCCTGTGCTGTCAGAGATCCCCAAACAGCCCCCAACCTGAAAGACTTGCATCTGTTGTGATCACAGTCCAGGTTGGACAAACAAAAGAGGCCCCTAGAACTATACAATGGTGATCTAACCACCAAGTCAGAGATAGTCGAACATTGGGATTTAAGGATATTAATTGTGATATCCTTGTATAATCCCTACACCATTGGTTCAGCATACAAAGCTGTAGAGGTCTCATATGAAAATGAGCAAAGGGGATCGCGTCCGATGCTGCAGTCATGAGACCTAAAACTTCCATGCACATAGCTACTGAAGGGAATGACTGAGACTGAAGGTTCTGACAGGCTGCAACCAATTTTAAATGTCTCTTGTCTGTTAGAGACAGAGTCATGGACACTGAATCTATCTGGAAACCTAAAAAGGTGACCCTTGTCTGAGGAATCAAAGAACTTTTTGGTAAATTAATCCTCCAACCATGTTTTTGAAGAAACAACACTAGTAGATTCATGTGAGATTCTGCAGAACGTAAAGACTGAGCTAGTACCAAGATATCGTCCAAATAAGGAAACACCGCAATACCCCGCTCTCTGATTACAGAGAGTAGGGCACCGAGAACCTTTGAAAAGATTCTTGGAGCTGTCGCTAGGCCAAATGGAAGAGCAACAAATTTGTAATGCTTGTCTAGAAAAGAGAATCTCAGAAACTGATAATGATCTGGATGATTCGGAATATGAAGATATGCATCCTGTAAGTCTATTGTGGACATATAATGCCCTTGCTGAACAAAAGGCAGAATAGTCCTTATAGTCACCATTTTGAAAGTTGGTACTCTTACATAACGATTCAAAATTTTCAGATCCAGAACTGGTCTGAATGAATTTTCTTTCTTTGGGACAATGAATAGATTTGAATAAAACCCCAGACCCTGTTCCTGAAATGGAACTGGCAAGATTACCCCTGAAAGCTCCAGGTCTGAAACACACTTCAGGAAAGCCTGAGCCTTTACTGGATTTGCTGGGATGCGTGAGAGAAAATATCTTCTCACAGGAGGTCTTACTCTGAATCCTATTCGGTACCCCTGAGAGACAATACTCAGAATCCATTGATTTTGGACAGAATTTGTCCAAACGTCCTTGAAAAATCTTAATCTGTCCCCTACCAGCTGAGCTGGAATGAGGGCCGCACCTTCATGCGGACTTGGGAGCTGGCTTTGGTTTCTTAAATGTCTTGGATTTATTCCAATTTGAAGAAGGTTTCCAATTGGAAACAGATTCCTTGTGGGAAGGATTAGGTTTCTGTTCCTTGTTCTGTCGAAAGGAACAAAAACGGTTAGAAGCTTTAGATTTACCCTTAGGTCTTTTATCCTGAGGCAAAAAAACTCCCTTCCCCCCAGTGACAGTTGAAATAATCTAATCCAACTGAGAACCAAATAACTTATTACCTTGGAAAGAAAGAGATAGCAATCTGGACTTAGAAGTCACATCAGCATTCCAAGATTTAAGCCACAAAGCTCTTCTAGCTAAAATAGCTAAAGACATAGATTCAACATCATTTTTTTTTTTTTATAAATTTTCTTTTTTTGAGATTCTTGAGTTAGATACAACATAGAAAAATTCAAGACAATCCAGCTGCAATAAGCAATCTACCCTATTCAATACGGTGTTGACATCCGCATCCAAATTTGGTAGGCAGAAATGTAAGTCCATATATATTTGCATATGAAAAACTGTTGAGTATTAAAGTCTTTGAGAATCTCATTTTCTTCTTTATAATCTTATAAACAATGGTTAATGCGATGGTTCAAAAATTTAACCAATTTTATAGGCAACAGGAATATAGAAATGGTAACCATAAAAAATAACATAGATACAGAACCACAATAACATTGTTCTAATACATAAAATAGTCTATAAGTTTTTGACACTATCATCTTAAACATTTGGGAGCCCCCAAGGAGAGAAATGATAAAATAGATAGTTAAGATCTAAAACCACTGTCTTTATCACTTATAATAGGGTACCCCAGTTTGACTAACTTCAGCGGGTAAACACTGCTTAGTAGTAGTAAAAGAGAGAGAAAAAGAGGTGTCAAGGTTCTAATGTAACAATGTATCGTGTGTTAAGTATGGGGGGGGGGGGCGAAGAGGGGAATGCTAAAAGTTTAGAGGGGCATATATATTGCAAACTTTCCTAATGAGATAGCGCATCTTATAGGTTATAGTGGCGTGGGGGAGAAAGGGGTAATATAAGTTATGGGTTACGAGGGGGCAATTGTGTTAATATAGTGTGGAAGTAGCTATGAGGAAGGTTTCATACTTTAACAAGATCTAGCACTTGATCACATTCATATGCCAGCAATGAATTTGTGGGATAGACTATCCCAAATATTGAAAATTAAGGCATATATACCATTATTCAGCCAAGAATGTGAATACGCTATAAAACAGGTACATTAATGGTAAGTAGTGTAAAAATCACCCGCAGTGTGCTGTGAATTGTGGTCGCTATATAAGACCTATAAAAAAAAAAAGAAAAAAAAAAGAAAAAATGATGGTGCCTCTAAATAGCAATTATAACAAAGGAGTAGAAAGCTATTGCACACCTCGTTATTTCTGGAAATTATATTGATAGAGGCTCGCTATAGTAAAATGGGGGAGGTTTTCCCAGTTATAGTAAAACCATGCTATATCCTGAGTAAAACTACAGGCGCACGTATCAATTACTTTTAAGGGCTTTATATAGCAAACACTAAACGTGGAACCTATCCAAAGGAGACAAGAGGGGGTCATTGCATTTACAGCTATTTGTGAAATAACAATCACACAGATACATAGCGATGTTAAACTGCATTTTTACCCTTTAGGCCATTAATAAATAGTCCCTATGAGAGCCAGAAGGGCAATTATAAGTATGCTAAGTGTCAGTGCCCTCAGGATATGGTAGCTAGAATTTATCCGAACAATGAACACCCACAATTAGGAGCTCGTGTGTACTAGGATTATATCTACAGTATAACTAAAAGCAGTTCTTCAGCTAATGCAAAAGGAGAAGGCATATGTACTCAAAGACCTCCCACTATATATGATCCTCTAATTCCCTTGTCGGCTGAAGGGAAGAGAGGAAAACATTGGCCCACTACTATGCAGATACATCTATCTAATTACCTATAGACTTGGTATATTTACATAGACAACTTCTGGTAAAGGCTCTGTGCCAGGAGCTATCTATAGCACTTAATGGTATAGGCTATAATGATTCTGGGATTAGTAGATTAACCTAGGGGATACCTTGCTGTAAAAACTGCATAGCATCTCAGGGGAGCCTTACTCTAATCACCAATATTACATATCTACACGTGGCAATGAACAATGCTTATAGCTAATTCACAGTGCACTCCAATCAATGCTATGAGAATAGACAAGAAAACAGACATTTAAAAAAAAACAATAACACACACATTAGGTATGAATGTTAACATCGCTAAGTGTGCCCTTTAGTATAGCAAGGGAAAATATAAAACCCAACTCTCAGAAGAAGGCAATGTCCATTAATAAAACAAGAGAGTAAACTATGAGCCTATAGTACCTAATTTTGGTCTCAATATGCAGAAGGCACAAACACTGGAGTGAGAACTGATCTCCTAACCCACCCCTACTTTTAGGCAATAAGTCTCCGTTGTAAACTGAGTCCCCAAACTTTTGTGACTTGACCCTCCAAATCTCCCATAAGGAATAACCTGCATGCTGCGAGTCAGTGGTATCTCCCATAGTGTTCCCGCTGTGCTCACAAAAATATATGTCCGCATAGACTGCTGCAGCTTCTCTGTTACTGCTAAAGCATCTGCAGTACATGTGAGATGTGGAGCTTCCGATGGCCATTTCCTCTGCCTCAGATCGTCGCTGCACTTAATTTCACTCTGCTGATTCTTCTGGATCCACGGCGTGCTAAAGAGGCCTGGCGAGTAGCGTCGGGACCCCAGAACGCTCTCCCGGATGTGTAGGATGACTTCGCTGCTATTAGGTAGAACTGCAGGAGGCACAGCAATAGAGGGTAATTTGACCACAGTCCACAGTGTAGCGTTGCAGATCACCTGATGATAATCCAAACGAGTGCCCAAATCCTTCAACAAAGAGATAATTACTCATTCATTGTAATGTCTCTGGCTGGTTTGATGACGTAGGGGAAAGGCAGCAGCGGTCAGTAGTGCATAAGTTTTAGGCCTCTAAAGACCCTTTAGCTGCAAATCTTTTTCAGGGAATCTAGTCTCAGCTGCGATGTGAGCACAGGCTCTCAGAAAATGTCTCAAATTTTCTCGTGCAGGACTCAGCAAGATCAGGACTAGGAGTGCCACATAGGCCTCAGCATACAGTTATGTAATGTGGCAGTCTCGGGAAAAGTTTGAACCACAAAAGGAAATTTAAGGAGTCCACTGTCCTCCACAGTGCTTATGCTTGGTAAAAGTGTCTTTTAAAGAGAGTAATACAGCTAGTTAGGCACTTTCTTTCTTGGTTATTGCTGGAGCTCAGTATAGATGTGACTGCTTGCCTCGGCTGCTGGCTCCGCTTCCCATTCAACATCAATTTTGATGATAACAAAAATGGCATCACAAATAAAATGATTAGCATGTTGAAGCAAGCGAACAATGCTAGACAAATCAGAATCCAATTCTTGTTACGCTAAATTTTCCAACCAAAACGTTGATGCAGCTGCAACATCATCCAAAGAAATTGCAGGCCTGAAAAGATGACTCGAATATAAATAGGCTTTCCTTAAATAAGATTCAAGTTTCCTATCTAAAGGATCTTTAAAAGAAGTACTATCTTCCATAGGAATAGAAGTATGTTTAGCAAGAGTAGAGATAGCCCCATCAACTTTGAGGATCTTTTTCCAAAACTCTGCTGACAACAGATACAATTTTTTAAACCTTGAAGAAGGAATAAAAGAAGTACCAGGCCTATTCCATTACTTATAAATTATATCAGAAATAGCATCAGGAACTGGAAAAAACCTCTGGAGTAACCACAGGAGGTTTATAAACAGAATTTAAATGTTTACTAGTTTTAATATCAAGAGGACTAGTTTGCTCAATATCCAACGTTATCAACACTTCTTTTAACAAAGAATGAATATACTCCATTTTAAATAAATAAGTAGATTTGTCAGTGTCAAAATCTGAGGAAGGATCTTCTGAATCAGATAGATCCTCATCAGAGGAGGATAATTCAGTATGTTGTCGGTCATTTGAAATTTCATCAACTTTATGAGAAGTTTTAAAAGACCTTTTTCCGTTTATTAGAAGGTGGGATGGCAGACAAAGCCTTCTGAATAGAATCAGCAATAAATTCTTTTAAATTCACAAGTATTATTTGTACATTAGATGTTGAAGGAACAGCAACAGGCAATGTACTATTACTGATGGACACAATGGCCCCTATTTATCATAGGTCTTGTGGACCTGATCCAACACTGCGGATCAGGTCCACAAGACCTAGCTAAATGCAGAGAGCAATACGCTCTCCGCATTTAACATTGCACCAGCAGCTCACAACAGCTGCTAGTGCAATGCCGCCCCCTGCTGACTCACGGCCAATCGGCCACCAGCAGGGAGGTGTCAATCAACCCGATTGTATTTGATCGGGTTGATCTCCGGCGATTCCTGTCCGCCTGCTCAAAGCAGGCGGACAGGGTTATGGAGCAGCAATCTTTAGACCGCTGCTTCATAACTTGTGTTTCTGGGGAGTCTGCAGACTCGCCAGAAACACGGCCCTTCAAGCTCCGTACGGAGCTTGATAAATATGGTCCATTATCTGCATGTAAAAATTTATCATGACAACTATTACAAACCACAGCTGGTGATATAATCTCCACAAGTTTACAACAAATGCACTTAGCTTTGGTAGAACTGATATCAGGCAGCAGGGTTCCAACAGTGATTTCTGAGACAGGATCAGATTGAGACATCTTGCAAATGTAAGAGAAAAAAACAACATATAAAGCAAAATTATCAATTTCCTTATATGGTAGTTTCAGGAATGGTAAAAAATGCAAACAGCATAGCCCTCTGATAGAGAAAAAGGCAAGAGGCATATAGGAATGGGGTTTTAAATAATGAAAATATTTGGCGCCAAGTATGACGCACAACACAAACAGAAATTTTTTTTTTGCCGCTAACAACATCCGGAAATGACACACTCGCTTCATTGAAGACGCAACCTTGTGAAAGGACTCGCTGTCAACTAAGAAGCTGGAAATTACGAATTTGCGTCATCGAATGTTATTTTGGCTCCAAAAAATCTTGCACCAAAAATGACGCAATATACTTTGACATTTTGCGCCCTCGTGAGCCTAATTCTGCCTGCAAATTTAAAATGACAGTCATTTGAAAAAAAGACTATACACCAGGTAAGAAATACATTTTTCCTAAAAAAGACATTTCCCAGATATGAAACTGACAGTTTGCAAAAGGAAATATACTTAAAACCTGCATCATGGCAAATATAAGTACAATACACATATTTAGAACTTTATATAAATACATAAAGTGCCGAACAATAGCTGAGAGTGTCTTAAGTAATGAAAACATACTTACCAAAATACACCCATCCACATATAGCAGATAGCCAAACCAGTACTGAAATGGTTATCAGTAGAGGTAATGGAATATGAGAGTATATCGTCGATCTGAAAAGGGAGGTAGGAGATGAATCTCTACGACCGATAACAGTGAACCTATTAAATAGATCTCCCGTGAGGAAAACCATTGCATTCAATAAGTGATACTCCCTTCACATCCCTCTGAGATTCACTGTACTCTGAGAGGAATCGGGCTTCAACAATGCTGAGAAGCGCATATCAACGTAGAAATCTTAGCACAAACTTACTTCACCACCTCCATAGGAAGCAAAGTTTGTACCACTGAATTGTGGGTGTGGTGAGGGGTGTATTGATAGGCATTTTGAGGTTTTGGAAACTTTGCCCCTCCTGGTAGGATTTTATATCCCATACATCACTAGCTCATGGACTCTTGCCAATTACATGAAAGACACTTATTTAACAATCAATCGTGATTGGAGAAACTTAACATACCAAAATTTACAAGCAATAGGTGGTCGGAACTTGGTGGCCATTTTCGACTCCTAACAAACAATAAATATTTAAATGTTTAATGTACTTCTTACAAGATTATAGATGTGGGAACAGTTGCAGGTTGCTTGTCTGGTATCTGACAATAACTAATCAAAATTATGTATTATGTCTAGACTTCCCCTTTAAATAATACAATTGTAAATTAGCTTATTTAAAGAGTTAACTTATGTTTATTTAGCTCACTGAATTTGCTTTATTTTTAATTATATTTGAAATTTTAAGGGACGTGAAACTCAAAATTTTCCTTCCATGATTTAATCAGAGCACGCAATTTTAAACACATTTTTAAATTACTTTTATGATGAAATGTTCTTTTGGTATCTTTAGTTGAAAAGCTCAAGAACATATACATGTCTGAAGCACTATATGACAACAGTTAGCCAATAATTTTATCCCTTTGCAAAAGCATTAGATGGCAGCACTATTTCCTGCCTTTAAGTGCTCCAGAGAGCTACCTAGGTAACTATTCAAAAAAGAAAGTAAATTGAAACTTTTTTAAAATTGTATGATTTGTCTGAATCACAAAATAATTTTTTGGAGTTTTATATTTTTTTTTAAAAAAAGTAGCATTAGACCCTTTATGTTGTTATTGCAATTAAAGGGACAAACTACCTAGATATTTTAATTTTGCATATGAATGAGCAGCAGTTAAACATCCTAAAATATGTTTGCTTGAAAAAGGTTACGTAAAAGCTGTTTTTAATTTAAAGTAAAACTAGCAGGAAGTGAAAGTTAGAAATAATATTTTTTAACAATTGTTTTGGATTTTAAAATTTACTTCGTTTTTTTTCAGAATTGGAAATATTAATATATATGTGAAAATGTAATTTTAATTGTTAAGATAGTGGGGGGTAGTTATTAAAGCGTCTAATATGAAGCATTCGCGACGTCAAGTACGCTCGCCACACTTCGACATACATCGCCGTCGCGGACCGTAATACGTTCGCCTTAGTTATCAAAAAACCCGTCCAAAATATGCGCGTCAAGTACAGTGCGAAGAGCCGCGTACTTTTGTTAACTAACAGTCATCGATGTCTCATCGATTCGAGCTTTTCCCAACTTTATTTATATCTCCAGTACATTCAATGAACAGAGCACATAACATACCTTGTCAGCAGATGATTAATATATCTCTATATAGATAGATAGATATATAGATAGATAGATAAATAGAGATATATTAAGATAGATATATACACACTGCAATTTGTTTTGCTAGCAATATTTTAAATATAGCAAGTAGCAGACATAATTCATATCAAAATGTATATTTCTTGTTCTGCAAAATTTCATATATTGGACATATTTATCCTTATAGTTTCAAGTGTAACGTGTATGTGTATATATACAGAGTATATGTATTTAATAACTATCAATATCTAAACGGGATATGACACAAATATTTACACCAGTGGGAGCTAGATGATCATTGAGACATCTTTTTCTTTTCTCTATATATTAATTCATTGCGCCAAGTAAGGTTCAACACCGTGCACTAAAGAGAGACATACTTGGAGCCTAATTATTTAAAAACATTAATTTTGTATTTTATATTTCAATTCCGGGTCAACATATTTTCTAATTGACATGTTTCTTTTGCAGCATCATATAGGTAGATATAGATGGATATAGATAGATATAGATATCGATATATATCTATATATCATATATTGTTTGCTATCCCCTTCAGATATATAAATATAATTTACACCTGTGACAGCTAGCTTATCTGTGAGCCTATTATTTTATTTTTTTAGTCTTTCGATATCAATAAATTTTGTCAGGTTATTTCCCACACTGTGCACAAACTATGTAATCAGTAATATTTAGAGAGAGACACACTTGTAGCCTAATTCATTACAGGCATTTTATTTTTATTTAAAATTATATGTCAAGCATTGCATGTCACCTCCCCCCCCCCTCGTGTCTACATATTTTCTAATAATTATTTTTCTTTTGCATCACATATATTTATAGATATCTATTTTTATATATAGATATAGATATATAGATATGAGAGATGTCTCTCTCTCCCTCTCTCTGTTTTTAGATATATATATATTAATATATAAATATATATATATAAATATATATATATATTTCTCTCTCTCTCTCTATATATATATATATATATATATATATATATATAATTTAATATCTCTCTCTGTATGTATGTACATATTTTTAAATGTCAATTTCCAATATACTAATAGATGTGTTTATGTATGTATATATATCTCTCTCTCTATATATATATATACTCCAAAGTTACTATTCGAAGCATGAACAATAACATTTGATGTGTATTTTCACTTTACTCAGATAATCTATTTTACTTGAAATAGCAATGCATATGTGAAAGTAAATCATATAACGCTTCTAATTTTACAAATATCTGGCGGACCTTATACGACAGTGCGGATAAGGTCCGCAAGACCTTGCTGATTATTCTTTCTCTATTCAGCATTGCACCAGCAGCTCTTCTGTGCTCCTGCTGCAACACTGCACCCTGCAGACTTGAGGATAATTGACTACCAGCAGGGAGTGTCAATCAACCCGATGGTACTGTTTCATTTCTAACGTTTGAGATTAATGTCCGCCTCATAAGATCAGTTGGACGGGGTTATTGATCATCAGTCTTTATACTGCTGCTCCCTAACTTGGGTTTCTGTTGATTCCTAATTGCCAGAATCACATCTCCTTAATAAATGTGTGTCAATGCATCTATGTGCTTTCATTAATCAGCAGCTATTGATTTATAAATATTGTAGCATATTTATACTGTTTTTTTCTTCATTTTTGTCATGTCACTATAAATTAATCATTAAATGAATACAGTGAGACATCAATAACTATAAAAGAAACAATTTTTATTCTAATTTTTTTTTTCTTTTTTTTTTTTTTAAATAAAACAAAATTAAATTATTACATCTCATTTAGGGCCTGCTGTATGTTTCTAACTGCCCTGGCAACAGCTGTTAGGGCCTCAGCCAGTTGGTTAAAAAGTGGATGTAAAAATGGACCAGTTTGGGTCCCCTGATCTCGATCTAGAAAAAGAAGAAAATAATGTATGTTAGATAAATTATTTATCAATATTGAATTTGTCAAACATTATATTCTTTCAACTTACATTCAACCATAGGCACCTCCTCCTCTTCCTCCCTAGGCACCTCTTCAAAAAAAAATTAACCTGTTCCTCCTCTTCCGCCCTAGCCACCTCTACTTCTGGTGAAGCAGCTTGTGGCTCTCCCATTGGCGGTATTTGGTCGTCTGTAATAGATGAATCATAATAATGAATAAGTATTAGTAAGATCAATGTCATATTCCAAATTTAAAACATCTTCCATTAAAAACAATTTTATAAGTCTGCAAAATGCCTTTTTTGTTTATAAATAAATACATCAAGTGTAAATGAGAAATTAAAAAACAATCCTTTCATCTTTTATAAAGAGATTCTAAATGTTTTCAATCATGATAATTTAATGAATTGTTCTATTATATTTCTAAGAAAAGCATATCTACATTTTCTCTGTAGTTGAAGATTTGTTAATCATCAGAGATGCCTTGATTACATGACACATCCATATGCAATCTGATTACTTCATCAAATGATATATATATAATGAAGTAAATGGATTACCACTATACTGTCAACTTTAAAAAATATTCAAATCTGTATCTAGATTGTGAAAGTAAATCTTTCGTTTTATTGTCCTTTCAACATGCTGCCTTTAATAACATGTAAAATATCAAAAATTTTAAAGTTAAATAATTCAAACACAGTATGATAATATTCTAATTACCATGAGGAGCTGTTAGAAACCGCGCAGGCAATGGTGGTGAGGAGCGGTTGCTCCGTGGCGTAGCCATAGACACTGGCCGAATATATCTTGGTACCTGGGCACGCCTGCGATCTGTTAAAATATAAAGTTGTATGTACACATTAGATACAGGTTAAATATTATTGTTGAGTTATGTATCTTCAGCATCAATGCATGAGAGAGAAGAGAGAGAGAAGAGAGAAGAGAGAGAGAAAAGAGAGAAGAGAGAGAAAAGAGAGAAGAGAGAGAAGAGAGAGAAGAGAGAGAAGAGAGAGAAGAAGAGAGAAGAGAGAAGAAGAAGAGAGAAGAAGAGAGAAGAAGAGAGAAGAAGAGAGAGAAGAGAGAAGAGAGAGAAGAGAGAGAAGAGAGAGAAGAAGAGAGAAGAAGAAGAGAGAAGAAGAGAGAAGAAGAGAGAGAAGAGAGAGAAGAGAGAGAAGAGAGAGAAGAGAGAGAAGAAGAGAGAAGAAGAAGAGAGAAGAAGAGAGAAGAAGAGAGAGAAGAGAGAGAAGAAGAGAGAGAAGAGAGAGAAAAGAGAGAAAAGAGAGAAGAGATAGAAGAGAGAGAAGAGAAGAGAGAGAAGAGAGAGATATAGCTTTATATAGATATATAGCTCTATATACATACATATCCATATGAATATCTCTCTCTCTCTCTCTCTCTCTCTCTCTCTCTCTATTTTTATATATATATATATATATATTTTTTTATATATAGATATATATATATATATAGATAGATAGATATAGATATATAAAAATATATCTTAAATATATTATTAAACTTTGTTTCATTGTTAATAAACATGATGGAGCATGAATGTTTTATTTAAAGTCTCTATAGATTCAATTATGTTGATAATCTAATGTTGAACTAAATTGTATTGCATTGATCCTCTACAGCAGTGTTTTGCAACCAGTGTGCCGTGGCACACTAGTGTGCCATGAGAGATCCTCAGGTGTGCCACGGCAGACTTACAACAGTGTGAACAACAGTGTGACATATTTTTTTAACTTTTCTTTTTTTTTATACTCCCAGTGCAGGGGTAGTTTGTAGGAGGCATGGCATAACAGCACAATACATACAGTATGTGTTTGTGTACATGTGTATATATATATATATATATATATATATGCTGTATTAGGCTTCAATGTGTGATTGTTTTTTAATTTTGGGATGGTGGTGTGCCACAGGATTTTTAAATGTAAAAAGGTTTACCATGGCAAAAAAAATGTTAAAAAATCACTGCTCTACAGTAATAATTTTTTTGTGTTATGCTAATTTTTGGTATTGAAGTAAATAAAATACAAAAGAAATATCAAAAATAAAAGGACTGCTAAAAAGGCAATAAGATTCTTGAAGAAATCAAATATATAATCATGTAACACAGTAAAATAAAAAAAATAAAATGATCCACTAATGTAATTGTTCATTGAATTGCGTCATTTAAGTATCCATCTATCTATTAACTTCGAAGACAATCACTTACACATTCGGACCTGCGCTCTCAACGCTTCATAGCGCTCTGTCTCCCGCCGCCTAAGGTCCGAAAACCTTCTCAGACAGTTTCGACGTGTCCGGGTAATCCCGGACACCCTCCTCATCCTCCGCATCATCTCATAGATGATGCGGTCTCTATTTTCATGTTGAATCCCCCTTACCCTGCCTATGCGACGGGGAAAGTACCTGTTCATCCCATACACCAGAATAAGCAATTCTCCCTGGGTGAATGGGGTAGACATACTTGCAACTCAATTCAAAAAAAAAATTCTGAATTTTTTTTAAAGTGCGACGTATATATAGCAATCATAGAGAAATATCATTGGTTGTTGCAAGTGTACATAAAAATATCAATATTTGGTTGGCGGATTATATGTAGCACGTGTCCATTTTCACATTATCTAACACATGCGCCACTAATTACTTGCATGTCAATAACAAACAATTTAAAATACAAACGATTGTCGAATCATACGTCCTTTAAATTTCAAATATTGAAATGTTCCTTTATTTACTGTCAGGTATAAAGCTGTCGCCTTAAAAAATATAAAGGTGTATAAATATTTCGTAAACATTCACTTAGGCCCAACTGTTAATTATGTTTGCAATGAATATATTTGCAAAAATAGTGAAAAAACATTAATGGCGACATATAAATAAGTGCTAATAATCCGTCATGCTAGTCTATAGGATGTCATACATATATACTAGTATTCATCCCAAACAAACATTTACAATTCTGCCTGAGTGGATGTAGACAGCATTATTACATACAAAAATAAATATTATTTATTATTGCGACGGCGATATACAAAATAAAGCCAAATTTGATTGGTTATTGGTTGTAAATAAATATGATATTTGGTTGGCTGATTGCATGTCTCACGTGTTCACTATAACTTTCTTTGCATGTCTCACGTGTTCACTATAACTTTAAAGTGTACCAAAAGTTTTTGCTTGTCGGTTTATATGTTTCACGGGTTCATAATTTGCTGTTTAACTCCTTAACATAAACAAATCATGCGACAGTATTAAAGCAACGTAAAACAAATTAATTTACTTACGGTTTATTGAAATAAATTGTGATTGCCTTGTATTCATGCGGCTACAAAGTAAATGCCAAAAATTCAAGAGATCCCTCCTGTCGGACAATAGACCTCAAAGTAAAAAATAAACTGACCCCTTTTATAGACAACTATGACACACTGTAGGCATGTATGACACACTGTAGACACGGATGACACACTGTAGACAAGTATGACAACTTATTCGTCATAAAATAATTAATACTGCGACATAGATGTAATATTAAAGATTATCTAAGACATCGAGATCGTTCGATCGTTACATTAAACGGGCGTCATAAATGACGTAATTATATTAATATTAATTGTTTTATAATTACAATAAATAAAAATGACAATTGTTAACTGCTAATTAAGATTTATTTTCAAGTCTATAAAAGGGAATGTAAAATGGAGTCTAATCACCTATGCTTTACACCTGTTGAGATATTTATTTACATTGCTTATTTATTTATTCTCTTGCTGCTATTTTTATCCTTGTCATGTCTGCGCCTGGTAAAACAAAGTCAGGGCGCAGCATACAATTTAATTATGAGCAAAACAAAGTTTTAGTGACCCTTGTTTTACAACATTACGATTTTATTATTGGTTCTAAAGCCCAGAAAACATCGCTCTCCAGGAAAAAACAAATCTGGGGAGCAATCGCTGACAGTGTGTCCGCCGAAGGGAATCATCCAAAACCGGCGGATGCATGTAAGAAAAGATTTTCAGACATCAAAAGAAACTTAAAGGCCAAGCTGTCCAGGGAGTTACAGTCTGCACGTCGGACCGGTGGTGGCGAGCCATATGTGGCTGAACTTACTGAATATGAGGTTCAGCTGCGGGAGAAGCTGGGAGCAAACCTAACGCTCGGTCTGGATTTAGTGGGGCATGATACTGACGAGTTGGCCGGTAAGATGATATTACTTGAAATCTTCATGTTGCACATTTTTGTGATTGTTCCATCAAATGTTTATTAAAGGGACATAACACCAACATTTTGTATTTTATGATTTAGAAATAGAATTTAATGTAGAACATAATTTTAAGTTTCTTATATTATCTAATTGGTTTGATTCTATTCAGATTATTTGATGAAAAGCATATCTATATATGCTCAATAGCTGCTGATTGGATGATGCACATAAAAGCATCATGTGATTTGAAAAACATTGTGCATTGATTTCTCTTCAAATAAGGACATTTTACAAATAGAGAAAAAGAAGATATGAAAGTCAATAGAAATGTGTTTTACATTTATATTCTCAATCGGAATCATGAAAGAAAGATTTTCGGTTTAGTGCCCCTTTTAATATCATTATGTGCAATATTACTCATATTTTATTTCTTGTATTTTGTTGAAGCATCTACCAGTGCAGCAGCTGCTGTGGCTGCTGATGCTGAATCCGAGAGTGAAGATGCTGAAGATGGCGATAATACACTGCTATTGCCCGTCAGTATCCACACTGAATCCAGCCACAGCTTCTCCTCGGCCGCCACGCACCCGGACATTATGTGCAGCACCCCTGATGTAGCAAGCATTGGCCGATCTACAGGTATGTTTAATATTATTAGCTTGCTTTGAATTTAATTGTTTTCACTTGTCTGATTGGTCTAAGTTCTAAATATGTATATTAATTTTTATTTATCTAGTTGATGTCCGAAGGGCTTTAGGACCACCTCCAAGATCTACGATCTCCTCCTCAGGTAAAAGAAAAAATAAAAATAGAATGTTATCTTACTATCTTTCTTTGAAAATCCTGAATGTAAGCTTAAAAGACAGGCCATTTTGGATTTACCACCTGGCTACCGCTTTTTCATTGTTGTCTATATGTAACCATCCAATCAAAAAACGGTCGTCATTTTATTGAAAAATAATGTGCCTGCTTGTATTATTACTTTGTATAGATTTTCAAGGAAATATAAAAAGAAAAATAATCATTATTGATAATAGGATTAACTAATAATCTTGCTTAATATGTAATGATCTATCTGAATCATGTAAGTTTAGTTCTTTCTAGACTATCACTTTGATGATCATTACATATATTTTAATTTACAACTCTTTAGAAATTAAAATGAATTTAAGGTTTGGATAATCACCTGTGTATTGCATGACCATTCTTTGAGGCCTATTTACAAAACAACAGTGCGGATCAGGTATGACAGACATAGCTGAATGTGTAGAGCAATAAGTTCTCAGAAATCAGAGCAGGTGGACAGGGTTATGGAGCAGGGGTCTTTAGACTGTTGCTTCATAAGAGTTGTTTTCAAAGAGTCAGTATACTCCCAATAAACACGGCCCTTAAAGCTACATAAGGAGCTTGATAAATGGACCTCTATCTCTCTCTCTGTCTCTCTCTCTCTCTCTCTCTCTCTCATGTTTTAACTGACAAATGGAGTTGTAGGTACAAATTTTATTGCGAGCATCCAGGCTTTACACAACATGCATTTATAATCATACGTATAAAGAAAGCTGCTCCATACCCTTGATGCTATTCACCACAATTGAGTCTGATCTTGTTTATTGAACAACACAGTGCTGACGGGCCATTGTCCATGACTCTGAAGGGGGCATTCTCTACATTCAGTGAGTTATTGTGGACATGATCTGCACTGTTGGATCATGTCCAACCGAAAAAAGATAAATAGGCCTAGAATATATTCTCTGTGCAACATCATTGTCAATACTCAAGTTCATAACACCATTAGTGGTGCTTGTAATCATGTCATTGATTAATAAACAGAATAAACCGAGAATAAACCGAGTTTGATATTGTTGAATTTATAACATTGATGTGGTACGGTCATTAATTCTAAAAAAAATTGAATATGATATATTTTTGATACTAAGCCACTTTAAAAGTATAAATTAATATACACATTCTTATTTAGTTTATAAATTTCAGATAACATACAATATACAAATCAGTAATGTTAAAATACTGTGTCTTACCAATTTGATTGTGTTATGATTGATTTAAGATATATGTTTAATATCATATGCATTTAATACTTCCAAATACATTAAGTTAACTAACAATATATATTTTATTTTTAATTTCTTTAGATGCCGAGCGCGCATTACTGACTTCGGAGGAGATCGACTGTTGTCTTCGTGAGCTGAGAGATTTCACAGAGGAGTCGTCCCTGGGAGAGAACCTATTTCCAGAATCACAGGATCAGGGACTCTCCCAGGGAACATCAGAAATAGGTTCTCTCAGCCGTTCTGCCCCTCCTGACCCCGAACAACCAGCTGCTTTGGACCCTGGTGACCCTCATGCCCCTGTTGGTCATGCCCCATCAGCTCATGGCCGTGCTGATCCTGGCCACCGACTGCCTCGCATCACTGATGAGGAGGCAGTCGGGGAAATGTTAGATCTGGCCAGGCAGTACCGGGCAGAACACCGTGAGTTGCGTGGGGCATTACGCTTATCTATTGACCAACAGGGGCAGATATTAGATCGGGTCATCTCAGTACATAGGGAAAGATTAGATATAGAAAGGGAAAGGTTTAGAGTAGAAACAGCTAGATTAGATTTAGAGATGGAAAAATTTGAATATGAGCGACGTAGGGACAGTATCAGAATAGAGTTAGAGAGGGAAAAATTAGAATTAAATAGACGTATGGATAGTTGTAGATTAGAATTGGAGAGAGATAGGTTAAATTTGGATAGGGAAAGATTAGCTTTTGATAGGGCCAGAGCAGCTGAAGACCAGCTAGAACGGCAGCGTCGGGAGAGGGTGGACGAAGACAAGAGGGTTTTAAATCGTCAGATGATTTTAAACTTTGGGAGAAGGGCAACAAGGGAGAGATCACCCCCCCTCTCTCCCTCACCCAAAAGAAAAAAAGATTAGGGTGTTTTAATGTGCTCATTTTATTAGGGTTTTTAATATAATTTTAGGTTTCAATTATTTAAAAATTTAAAAATATGAATAAAATATTTTTAAGTTTTTAACTAAATGTCTTGATGTTTTTATGATTTTTAATTTAAAAATATGTCAATAATATTTTTAAATTATTTCAAAAATGTCGATGTTTTTACTATTTTTAATTTTTTAATATGTAATGAATATTTTAAAATTAAATAAATGTCAATGTTTTTATGATTTTTAATTTAAAAATATGAATAAAATATTTTTAAATTATTAAATCGTTTTCAGTTTTTATGATTTTTAATTTAATAATATGAATAAAATATTTTTAAATTATTAAATCTTTTTATGTTTTTATTATTTTTAATTTAAAAATATGTCTACAATATTTTTAAATTATTATATGTTTTTCTCTTTTTATGAGTATTAATTTAAAAATATGATTAAATTATTATTTTATTTTTTTGAAAATAAATATATATTTTTAAACATTAACAAATGTGTTTGTTATTACTTGATTCACACATTACAAATGACTGATGTTCTAATTGAATGCATAAGTAATATATTAAAGGGACACTAAACTCAAAATCTTTCATGAATCATATAGAACATACAAATTTAAACAACATTACAATTTACTTCTATTATTTATTTTGCTTAATATTTTAGATATACTAATTTGAAGAAAAAACAATGCACATGGGTGAGCCAATCACATGAGGCTTCTATGTGCTGCAACTAATCAGCAGCTACTGAGCATATCTAGATATGCTTTTCATCAAAGAATATCAAGAGAATAAAAAAAATTAGATAATAGAAGAAAATTAGAAAGATGTTTAAAAATGCATTATCTTTCTAAATCATGAAATAAAAAATGTGGGTATCATGGCCCTTTAACTACTCTTATTATTAAATGTTAAATTTAATAAACATATTACATTTTATTTTCTTTGAAGATTTATAATATTGAGCTTTTGGAGAAAAAAGTTATTATAATAAAGTGAACTTGAATCAATATTTATATTTAAAATATTAATTGTTAACATGTGATATTCACATTTTAAAACACTTTTGCTAATTGTTTTTATATATTTATTTTAAAATTAAAGTCCATACCCTTGGACAGAACTTATTTATTGGTGGATGAATGTATACACCAATCAACAAGAACAACCAATGTAGTTAAACAAAATGGGTTGGCATGTAAAGTTACAAAAATGATTATTTTAAAAAATATATAAAGATTAGTTTAAAAAAACAATTGAATAATTAATAATTTGATTACATTTGTATGCTCTATATAAATAACACATAAAAAATCATTAAGTTCAGGGGTCTCTTTATTAGTTAAAACATTATAAAAAATATATTTAGAGAGAGAAAAAACATAATAAATAGAGATATTGAAAGAGAGAGGGTTTGTGTTAGAGAAAGAGGGAGGGATTGTGAGAGAGAGAGATGGATTGTGAGGGAGAGAGGGAGAGAGAGAGAGGCAATTGTGTGAGAGAGAGAAAGAGGGGGGATATTTTGTGAGAGAGAGAGAGAGAGAGAGAGAGAGAGAGAGAGAGAGGGAGAGAAAGAGGGGGGATATTGTGTGAGAGAGAGAGAGAGAGAAAGAGGGGGGATATTGTTTGTGAGAGAGAGAGAGAGAGAGAAAGAGGGGGGGGTATTGTGTGTGAGAGAGAGAGAGAGAGAGAGAGAGAGAAAGAGGGGGGATATTGTGTGAGAGAGAAGAGAGAGAGAGAGAGAGAGAGAAAGAGGGGGGATATTGTGTGTGTGTGTGAGAGAGAGAGAGAGAGAGAGAGAGAGAGAGAGAGAGAGAGAGAGAGAGAGAGAAAGAGGGGGGATATTGTGTGTGTGAGAGAGAGAGAGAAAGAGAGAGAGAGAGAGAGAGAAAGAGGGGGGATATTGTGTGTGAGAGAGAGAGAGAGAAAGAGAGAGAGAGAAAGAGAGAGAGAGAAAGAGAGAGAAAGAGAGAGAGAAAGAGAGAGAGAGAGATTGTGCAGGGGGAATGTGAGTAAGAGAGAGGGATTGTGAGGGGGGGATTGTGAGAAAGAGAGAGAGAGAGAAAGAGAGAGAAAACTGTGATGTAGATAAAGACAGACAGCACCAAAAAAAACATGTATAGAACTGTAGTGCATTGCTGCTAGGTCCATTAATGAAAAAAATAATTGTATCTTAGATTTTATATTATTATAATGTGACCGTTAAAATTAATATACATAACATTGAGCTCATGCACGTTAAAGGGACAATGAACCAATGAATTTGTTTTATTTTTTATGCAGATAGAGCATGACATTTTAAGCAACCTTTTAATTTACTACTATTCACTGATGTTCTTCATTATCTTTTTAGATTAATTGTAAATGCAAGAATGTAATTATTTATTCTGGAACATTTATGGTGATAAACCTGTTTATTCTAAAACACAAGTATGCCTAAATAAATGAAATAAAATGGTCATTTTAAAAAAATGAAATACAGAATATTAACACATTAATAAATATTTATTGTTAGAGCCTTACAAATAACAAAAGAGTCAAGTGTAGATCTTTAAAAAATTTGTTTAATGAGATTTTATTAAACATGTGTCTCATCAACTTTACATTAAACAATAGCAACATTTTCAAAAATAAACCATTTTCAATCAATGGCTTTACAATGATATACAATTTCATTCATAGAAACGACAATATTTGCTCAAAGGTAATCCAAAATATAGCAGCTTTTGGATTACAAATAATAATGTAAAGTAAAGAAAAACACAAATAAAAACTGTATGTTGCACAATCAACCTTCTTGCCCAAAAACCCCCTGGATATAGACTGATCGAGCTTGGACACCCAGAGCATTGTGCTCCAGGTCTGGGTCGATGAATTCACCATATTCATTGTCCAAGCTCTCCATATCTATATCCGGGATTTTTAGGGCAATATTGTGCAACATACAGCAAACCATAAAAATTAAGGAGACTTTGGAGGGGGCGTACTGAAGGACACCACCAGAGATGTCCAAGCAGCGGAAACGGCTCTTCAGCACGCCAAAGGTGCGCTCAATGACAGATCTTGTTGCCTTGTGTGCACGGTTGTAGCGCACCTCTTCCACTCCGTTGGGGTTTTGGACGGGTGTGAACAGCCACGGAAGACACGGATACCCAGAATCACTTGAAAAAACAAAATAGAGAATTGACATTAGCAATAGGAATTATTAAAATATTTCATATACATATGGTTAAAGCATTGTTTTTCAACCAATGGGCCGTGGCACACTAGTGTGCCATGTTAGAGATCCTCAGGTGTGCTGTGGCTGACAACAGTGCGGTTGTGTACCTCTTTCAAAACTCTAAATATTGGGAGGTATTTGACGGGATCATCAGGCATCATTTACAACCATGACATTGACATTCATTCACAGACAATCACTATGATTGATTGTGAATGAGTGTCAATATGTCATGTATATTTTGTAGGAGGCATGGCATGACAGCACAGTACAGTGTGTGTGTGTGAATATATATATATATATATATATATATATAGAGAGAGATTTACAAAAAAGATCAGCACTCACCAATGTAGCAACCACTCGAATGCACGGCCAAGATAAATGTAGACAAAAGTATAAGCATAGAGACAAGACCTGGTGTTGATCCCTGCTTTGTATTAAAGGAAGGTGTGTTGCTTAAATCTCGTGTTCTGGCTTTTGTGGCATGGGACTGCAGGGATCAACACCAGGTCTTGTCTCTATGCTTATACTTTTTATATATATATATATATATATATATATATATATATATATACACATAAATATAAATAAAAATATATATATAATATATATATATATATATATATATATATATATACATATATATATATACATATATAAACACACTTATATATATCCTGTATAAGGCTACAATGTAAGATTTTGTAACATTTTTAAATGTAATAAAGTGTGCCACGGACAATAAAAGGTTTCAAATCACTGGGTTAGAGTATGTAATAGATATTTACCTATCAGGATTCCCTCTGGCATTTGGCCCTCCTGAAACCGATGGTAGATGGCAGAATTCCGGAGGACGAAGGAATCGTGATTGCAGCCAGGGAGTCCAGATCGAACACTCATCACCCTCAACCTGGCGTCACAGATGACCTGGATATTCAGCGAGTGATTGAATTTCCTATCCCGGTAGGGCTCTTCTTCATCCCTGGTAGGCTGCACTAGGATGTGAGTGCAGTCGATGGCCCCCAATACCCTTGGCAATCCAGCTCGATGGTAGAACTGGAGCTTGACAGCATGCCACTCCTCCGGTGTGTTTGGGAAGTGGACATGATGGACTAGGCGTCGGTGCAAAGCATCCAGGACAACCTTCAGATGACGTGAGAAGGTTGTCTGGCTCATACCAACGCCTAGACCTGTCACAGCCTGTAATGACCCAGTTGCCAAGAAATAGAGGACCGCAAGAAGCTTTACCATCCCAGGGATTGCCCTCGTTCTTCTAGTGAGTGGCTCGAGAGAGTCCGCGATCTCGACATAGAGCCTCTCAATAGAGGCCCTATCCAGTCGAAATCGACGGATCACCTCTCGGTCACTGAGGGCATGGAGCCCAATCCTTGGGTAGAAAACCCTTGGCACTCGCCGGCGTCTTCCATGTTGTATTGCAGCCATCAACACCCGTCTTGCCCTGCGTCTCCTTAATAAAAGAACAAAATTGACAACATTGAGGATGTCCATCCTCAAACAAAGAACCAAACAATAATAATGAAAAGCAGTGATTGAACAGCCCCTTTTATAATGCCTAGTTTCACAGATGTGAACGTTTTCAGTAATTAACTAAATTGGTGCAGCAATCATTACCTAAGACATGGCTTGCACATTTCGTGAAGTATCGCGTCATATAACGCTCAATTAAAGTGACTAATTGATCAACTACTAAATACTAGTGACGTATATGTCTTTTTTATCGCGTCATTTGACGAGCACAATACGATGTTCATAAACATATCTTGTTGAGCCATTCAGGTGTGTATCACCTGTAAGAAATGCAGGTGTCTGTTTAATTATCAAAATTATTTATTCAAAACACATGAGTATGTTGCTCTAGTTTCAATGTTATTTCATATTTTTCTGTTTGGATGGCAGCATTATGAAGGTGAAAAAGGTCAGTGATTACTGTGTTTTACTATTAAATATTAGAGAATTAAGATTTTTCAATCCTAAGTAACAAAAAGAATGCTGTGTTGAACATTATGTGAAATATTTTGTTATTCTTGATGTGATTCCTAATAACATTTACAAATCAAATGTATTTTGAAAGTGCAGTTAAACATTGACATAAAGCTGACATTTATAATTATTGTAGCTACAAAAAGGGATCCTAGCAAATGACTGAAATCATTTCAATGTATTTTTAAAGTACAAAGTTACACAGTGACATAAAGCCATGAAATTTATAAAGGCATTTTATCTCCAAAAAGGGATACTAGCAACTGACTTAAAAACATGACTATCAAACATTATCCTAGTGATTTACCTTAGCCTCAACGATGCTGCCATCCAAACCAAATCAGAATTCATATAATGCCGATGTAAATTTGCACGAGTTTTGGATAATTGATTGATAGCCTAATTTGTATTGTGTGTAATTAAATAATAGCCTCTTTTGTATTGTGTATAATTAATTAATAGCATTATTGGTGTGCATTGTTTTGAATATTTTGCTATCCTTTGTGTTCATGTGTTTTTCATTTTCAAAATTATAACAATTGCTGTGCAGTGTTTTCATTCTTTTCCTATCCTTTGTGTGCATGTGTTTTTCCTTTTCAAAATGTAACAATTGCTGTACATTGTTTTCATTCTTTTCCTATCCTTTGTGTGCATGTGTTTTTCATTTTCAAAATTATAACAATTGCTGTGCAGTGTTTTCATTCTTTTCCTATCCTTTGTGTGCATGTGTTTTTCATTTTCAAAATTATAACATTTGCTGTGCAGTGTTTTCATTCTTTTCCTATCCTTTGTGTGCATGTGTTTTTCCTTTTCAAAATGGAACAATTGCTGTGCATTGTTTTCATTCTTTTCCTATCCTTTGTGTGCATGTGTTTTTCATTTTCAAAATTATAACAATTGCTGTGCAGTGTTTTCATTCTTTTCCTATCCTTTGTGTGCATGTGTTTTTCATTTTCAAAATTATAACATTTGCTGTGCAGTGTTTTCATTCTTTTCCTATCCTTTGTGTGCATGTGTTTTTCCTTTTCAAAATGGAACAATTGCTGTGCATTGTTTTCATTCTTTTCCTATCCTTTGTGTGCATGTGTTTTTCATTTTCAAAATTATAACAATTGCTGTGCAGTGTTTTCATTCTTTTCCTATCCTTTGTGTGCATGTGTTTTTCATTTTCAAAATTATAACAATTGCTGTGCATTGTTTTCATTCTTTTCCTATCCTTTGTGTGCATGTGTTTTTCATTTTCAAAATTATAACATTTGCTGTGCAGTGTTTTCATTCTTTTCCTATCCTTTGTGTGCATGTGTTTTTCAGTTCCATAAACTGTAACAAGTGGAAAAAAAAATAAAAAAATGTTTCCATAGTTTTATTAGGTGACATGATCGACTCGAGCCCATTGACTACTATAGGATCCGCGACCTCTGAGGCGGCGGATTGAAAATGAGGTACGCTGCGTCGGATAAGACGCGAGCGTAAGTAGTCATTTTTTGATAACTATCAGAAAGCTTCTAATTGTGTCGAAGAGCAGGGCGAAAGCATTGGAATCCGCAAGTTTTCCAGAGGTTTTCTACTCGAATCGATCTGTGTCGAATTGAGAGCACCGAATCGTATGTTTCGTCACCAAAAATCAACTTCGTCCGATTTAGACACTTTGATAACTGAGGCGAAGCCAGTTCGCGACGTGTACGACGCTGATTTCCGGCGGATTTCAAGTAGACCTTTTGATAACTACCCCCCAAAAGCTTTAGTAACAAATGACAAGTATATTGGCATTTATGACGTATTGAAAATTTGAGTTTATAATATATTTTCATATCATGAAAAGGGATGGATGAATGTATTGGCACATTTATTACAATTAAACAATGTTGGCAATGGGACATACGAATGTCATTCAAGTATTAATTCCCATAGACTTCAATATAAGTTTATTGAAATTGACAATTTACATATTTAAAGTTACATTCAATATTCAAATGTTAACATTTAATCTATAGAAATGTTTCAATTAAAAATTTCCTTAAAGGGCTATGATACCCAAACAGTTGAAACACTTGAAAGTAATTCAGCATAGCTGTAAAAAGCTGACTAGAAAATATCACCTGAACATCTCTATGTAAAAAAGAAAGATATTTTACCTCAAAATGTCCTAAGAATTTAATCCCCATTGCAAAGGACTTTAAGCAGCAAATCAGTATGTCTGTCCCGGGACAGGCAATAGAGTGAGCTTTGTGCACACTCATATTATTTCCCTATACAGTTTAAAGGGACAGTAAACATACAAAATAATGTTATATAATTCTGCACATAGTGGCAGCTTTATGAAACTAAAGCATTTCCTGATTTTTTATTTCAAAGTTGGACTCCACTCAAGGTTCTACTGAGCGGGTCTTGTTGTTGATCTGGTAGCGGGAGTGAGCTACATTCACTTCAATGGTGCGACTGGGCGGGCTGTGACTAGACAGCGCGCCCGTGGCGCGCTTTTCAACAACAAGACCAGCTCAGTAAAATCTTGAGCGGAGTCCAACTTTGAAATAAAAAATCAGGAAATGCCGCTGAGATAATGGTATATAATCCAACACTATGTGCAGAACTATATAACATTATTTTGTATGCTTATTGTCCCTTTAAGGAAGTTTACTATGAAATCTCATGAGAGTTAAGTGAAATCTCATGAGATCACAGTAAAAAAGTTCATGGCCTCAGCACTGCTGATGCTAATTGGCTGCAGTTCATTTCTTCATTTTTTTTTTACCTGCAGCTGGACAGCAACTGAAGTGTAACTTTTTACACAGAACTCACTCTGGTGAACTAAGGAAATTGTGACGTAAAATATCTTCCTTTTTTACATAGAGATGCTCAGGTGATATTTTCCTGTCAGGTTTTTACAGTTATACTTCATCAGTTTCAAGTGATTTAGCATATGAGTAGTATGTCCCTTTAATATACAAAATCCCCCTGATCAAATGGTGATAGCACTTCTACAATATTCATCATATATGCCAATATGTCATAAATGCCAATATACTTGTCATTTTTTACTAAAGCTTTTATCTTAACAATTAAAATAAAATTTTAACATATATATGAATATTTGGTTTCAATCACAGGAGTATTAAACATAGCACAGGTAGTAAGGCCAATTTAGTAAATGGTGCTTTTGTTTTCTGAGCATCTAGAAATTACAATGTAGTCAAAAGCAGCACAGGAAGTTATAAAAGGCCCCTAAGAATGCTATCAGGTACTCAGCTGTGCTTTGACATGTTCTTGGTATTCTTGTTCTTGAAACTCCCTTTCCTGGTGTGACCTTGGCCTGTTTCCTGGACTTGGCCTGTTCTTGACTAATTTGAGGAAAATTGTGGCTGGTCTTCAATGTAGGATGAGGGATTAGAAGGGTTAGAAATATTTATATGCAGACATCTCAACCTGCAAAAACTAATTTCAGTGGGGGCTTTTTGGTTACTGATGCATGCGTTGAGGGTTCTATAACGTTCCAGCAACTAAAGGCATTCCCTAAAGAAACACTTTTCCGGATTTGGGCCACATTGGATCATGGTACTTGGAGTTTCAGGGAGTTTTCATTCCATTTGCTGGATCAGGGAGACTCCATGAACTTCAGGGAGAGTTGGGATGTCTGTATATGTCATAATACAGCTTATAAATATAATATAAAGGTAGTTTTATTTGGTTTTAATACTTTTCTTTCAGTAGTACCCTGAGAAAGATAGTACAGTACTGTAATCAGAAAGGTAATATTTACCATGATTTGCATTTTAGAACACAAAAGCCAAACCAAAGACTTAGTAAGAGAACATTGTGACTTACAGCCAGGGTAAAAATAATTTTTGATAATTTTATTTTTCAAAAAATATTAATTCAAAAGTTTGGATTTCAGAATAAGCTTGTATTTTGGAATTCTGGATTAAAGGATTTGTACTTGTATATTGATTCAAAGTTGAAACTATTTTACAAATGTATGTTTACATTTTTTTTAATTTATGCTTGTTTACATACTTCAAGAAATATAATTATTTCTAGCTAACTGAAGACAAATCGTGAATTATTTCAGAAAACAATAATTAAACCTTGAAAATCTTTTTACTATTTCAACTTTTTTTTCTTTGCTTTTCTTTGTTTTTCTTTCTCTACACTGTATTTAATATGTTGCAAGAACATTGTGTTTCTCTCATGGGTACTTTATGAAAGAAATCCACTATATTGTGTATTAGTAAAATTGAAGGGAATTTAAATCTTTCTGCTTACTAAATCCAGAGGGAGTTAAATGTGCAGTTCCTCATTCTGCACACTATATTTATCCTGATAAACCTACAAGTAAATAGAACTCCAAAAACCTAAAGTTATATATATATATATATATATATATATATATATATATATATTTTTTTAAATTAAAGAAATACACTTTGTTTTCTCTTACCAATTCTATCAATTTCCTTGTCAGCCTAAAAACTTGCATAAGTTGTACTTGTACAAGTTTCTTTCCTTCAAATTCTCCATTGACTTCAGTAGGAATATAAAAGAATACTATTTAATATTAGTTTTACAGTTAACAGAAATTAGGTTCACAATAACCCAAATAGGTCTGAAATGGCAAGCAACTATATTAAATTAACGGCCTTAGGGGCAGAGCTAGCATTCAGACGCATCGGTCACATTTTCAAGGAGCTCCTAGGCCCTAAATGCTAAAAATAATATTATCGTTGTTTGGGATCGTATCCACTGTGGCTAAATTACCCTGTGAGGCTGCCTAGACAAAGGTGGCCAATATCCTGCGAGCCTGACGTGTAGCTGTCGATCGTTTCACGCTGCAGGCATTATATATGAAGGACCATTCTGACAGCAGTGGCTGGTCTATGCAGCACTCTCGGATTCCTGCTGTTGAGCCTGTCTACTTGTTTGTAGTCCGGAGGGTCGAGGCTCTGCTCCGGAGTTGGTGTGAGCCCATTTGCTGCAAAAGGGATTTACAAGCAGGGTACTCCATTGCCGGTTGAGACCTGGTGAAAGGGGTCATCGTGGTAGACACACAAAGGCTGTATAAGGGGGTAAGCAGAGTGTTTCATCTGCCATCAGCCACCAATATACTCCCACAACACGGACATTTCCCACATAAGAAATACAGCTACACAGTAGCTAAGTTGAGGTTTATACACCATATTAGAAAGAGACTTCCTTTCTGGCGTGAAAACGCAATTTTTTCCATATTCACTATGCAGCATAGTCCTGCATGGATATCCCCTCAGAAGGCAAGTAGAGGAACGGCTTAAATCATTTCCAAGTAAAGGGTCATGGAATAACAAGTGGACTTTACATGAGGAAAAGGCAATTTTTGAAAGTTCTGCAGCAGCATAAACAGCACATAGTATACAATTGCTGATAAAAACCTTTACAATTACAACACTTGAGTGAGTGAAGCTGGGACTTTTAGTGTGAGAAAGTAGCTCTAAGAACAGGAAAGCCTATTGTAAATTAGTCTCAGAATACCTTAACCAGAGAACATTTAATACCACTATTTGTCACTCTTCAGGTTCTAATAAACTCTTTACACCCCTCTTTGCTTAGAGTGAGGGGAGACCCGCAGAGGAATTATAACAAGCCCCTATAGCTAGGAAGAGGTGTTAGTTTGAGGTGTGAGCTTCACCTCTACTATTTAGGCCTCTTTGTCCTATTTTGATACTTATAAGCTATTTGAGGGGTCCTTGGGACTTTTTCTTTCTTTACTTTTAAAGCTGCTTGAGCACAATATGGCATACTAAAAAGCTGCTGCCCGCCCTCCTGCCAGTGTGTGCTTTTTTGTGATCAACATTGCTGTGCTGTGTATATCTTCTATACTATAATCTCTGATATAAGGTGTCAAAGACCAGAACATCTCACGCACACAATAATGACCTACTTACAGCTAAATCAAAAGGCCACTTCTCTCTGCTTATCCTTCTTGATCTGTCCGCAGCCTTTGACACTGTCGACCACCCTCTTCTGCTCCAAACCCTCCAATCCTTCGGCATCTGTGACACAGCCCTTTCGTGGCTCTCTTCCTATCTGTCAAACCGTACCTTCAGTGTAGCCTTCTCTGCGGCCTCCTCTGCCCCGTCACCACTTTCTGTCGGAGTACCACAAGGCTCTGTCCTCGGTCCCCTTCTCTTCTCAATCTATACGTCATCACTAGGTTCCCTAATCAAGTCCCACGGTTTCCAATATCATTTGTATGCCGATGACACCCAAATCTACTTCTCTGCACCAGAACTATCTCCTTCCTTGCTAACGCATCACTAACTGTCTTTCTCACATCTTTTCCTGGATGTCCTCTCACTACCTCAAGCTAAATCTCTCCAAAACTGAGCTCCTCATTTTCCCTCCTTCTTCCAAAATCTCCACCCCCAATATCTCTATAACTGTCGACAACTCCATCATTACCCCTACCCCGCATGCCCGATGTCTCGGGGTCACATTCGACTCAGATCTTTCCTTCACTCCTCACATTCAGTCACTGGCTAAAGCCTGCCGCTTTCACCTTAAAAACATCTCTAAAATTAGACACTTCCTCACACAAGACACAACTAAGATTTTAATCCACTCTCTCATTCTTTCCCGCCTTGATTACTGCAACTCTGTCCTCTCTGGTCTCCCAACCTGCCACCTAGCTCCTTTACAATCCATAATGAATGCCTCTGCCAGACTCATCTTCCTTACACGTCGCTCTTCATCTGCTGCACCTCTCTGCCAATCCCTTCACTGGCTTCCTCTTGCCTCTAGGATCAAACACAAAACTCTCACTCTGACATACAAAGCCCTCAACTGCACTGCTCCCCCCTACATCTCAGACCTTGTCTCCAGATACTCTCCCTCCCGTCCCCTTCGCTCTGCTCATGACCTCCTACTCTCCTCCTCTCTTGTCACCTCATCACACTCCCATTTACAGGACTTCTCCAGACTGGCTCCCATCTTGTTGAACTCTCTGCCTCGCTCCATAAGACTCTCTTCTAGTTTTAAAAGCTTCAAGTGCTCCCTAAAGACTCTACTGTTCAGGGACGCATACAACCTACTCTAACCTTTCCTAATACCAGTTCCTCTCCTCCACTGCAATCCCCTGAACCCTCTTAGCATGTAAGCCTAATAGTCCAGCTGTTTGTGGATCACCTTCTTAAGAGCTGACTACAACAGTGCAACTCTTGGCAGGGCCCTCTACCATATAATTGTTTTGTTGTACTCCCCCTTTGTTTATAGCACTGCGGAATCTGTTGGCGCTCTACAAATAACCGATAATAATAATGTTGCAGCATGCAAAGAGGAAACAAAAACACAGTATGTCCTCTAAAAAAAAACTGTTATGGATCACTTCCAGCCTCTCAGAGATCTTTTTCCGGAACTAGCTGATAATGATAGATCTCTCTCTCCAGATACCTCAGAAGAGAGACCTAACTCCAGACACTCTCCTCCCCCACGATCTCAGGGGGATGCAATTACTATGGATTCCATGAAACAACTGCTGGACAGGCAGAGCCAGTCATTTGCAAAGAGATTTGACAAACTTGAAATCTCTTTTGATGACCTACGCAAGGATATCTCCTCCATCAATGAATGTATAGATATTATTGAGTGGAAGCAAGAGGATTTACTAGTGGATCACATGAATTGGGTGAGCTACACTCAGAACCTTGCTGATCAGGTTTCATCCTTAGAGGCCAAACTGGACAACTTAGAAGACCCAGCGGAATAATGTGAGGATCAGGGGCATCCCTGAGACTGTCACCCCACAAGAACTCAAACAATTCACAAAGTCCTTATTACAAGCTATCCTGGAGTCTCCCAGTGGGGAAGACAGAAGAATTGATCACATTCACAGAGTGGCAAGGCCCAAGAATCTCCCTATGGATAAACCCATACACACTATAGCACATCTCCACTACTTTTCTTATAAAGAGAAACTGATAATGACTCTCTTACACCAACCTTCCCTCTCTGGGCAGTTCAAGGATGTCACCTTGTTCCCAGATCTGTCCTTACATACACTGCTACAGAGGAGATTGTTCACTGACATCACCAGCAATTTAAGACTCCATCAGATCCGTTATCGCTGGGGCTTCCCTACAAGGCTTGTTATCACCAAAGATGGAACCCAGCATGTTGCTCTCTCCCCTATACAAGGTCTAGATTTGCTGAAGAAATGGCAGCTGCAATCACGTGATGTTGAAACCCTGAATCAGCCTCTGCAATGAAACAATGGATTGAGAGCTGGGGCCCCAGACTGGAGCCCAAATAAGCAGGACCTTGTCCCGAGAGACCACCCTTGGCTGCATCTTGGTAAAAATCTGTATCCTGTGTAGGTTTTGAGTTGGCCTATTTTTACTCCTGAGGTCAAACCCCTACCCAGTTGAACTCCAATCCTTATTTAGTTTTTGTTTACTCTACCCTGTCTATATTAAGATATTTAAAATTTTATTAGCCAGGTACCCCCTTTCCCCCCAACAAGAAATGAGTAAGAAAGTGAAGGTAAATAATTCTACCATTTCTACATGCATAATGTGCCTTTATTCCTTAGGTCCAATTTGGTGTGATGACTATTCTAGCAGGTATAACCATTACATTGTATTGTATACTTGTGATTTTAATTGTGTGCTTTTTGCCCCTTAAATTTAATTTTACACTGCCATTTATATAAGTATGTAAGGTGTCCCTGACCCCCAGGTCAGACTTTTAATTTTCTTGGTGACTGTAGGCACTTGCTTAGTCGTATAGCTCCCTTAAATACCATGCACCTTCCAACTTCCCTGTTTGTTGTCCTTCCTCCTCTCCCCTCATCCCAGAACCATACCTGTCCTTGTAACTATAACATGGAATGCGGGCATGACCCACACCTGTAGTGGTAACACCGATTATAACATGCCCAATCCAATTTCAGTCAATCTATGTGTCTACCTGTATAGCTTATCTCTTTTCCACATTTTTCACAATCCCTCTCCCTCCTCTTCCCCTCCTAGCACTTCACCTGCAGCTATAACACTGTCTGTAATATGTCATATTGGTCAAGGTCAGTATATTTGCTCCCATGTTTACCTCACCTTTCCCCAGTACACCCCCCAACCCTTATCCTCTCCCCTCCCCTTTCTTCCCAGTACCTCACTATGTTAATTTTACCAGCCAGGTGTCCCTTTTCCCCCTATGAGAATAGGTAAGGAATTAAGGGTAAAGAATTTTACCATCTCTGCATACATAGTGTGCCTTTATTCTTTGGGTTTAACTGTAACAACTGGTATAACTTCTACATTGCACTGTATACTTGAACATTTTTCTGTGTGCTCTTTGCTTCTTAAATGCAATCTCTACACTGTCACTTATATACTGTATGTAAGATGTTCCTGCCTTTTAGGGCAGACCTTTAATTAGCTTCCTTAATACCACGCACCCTGCAACTTCCCGGTTTGATGTTCTTTTCTCCCTCCCCTAATCCCAGGACCATGCTTTTCCTTGCAACTATAACATAGTTTGTGGGCACGACTAACCCCTGTAGTGGTAACACCGATTATAAAACACCAACCAAATTTCAGTAAATTTATGTATCTACCTGTATACCTTACCCTTGTCCCTCATCCCCCCAACCCTTCTCCTTCCTCTCCTAGCACCCCACTTGCAGTTGTAACACTGTCATATGCCGTACTTAATCTAGGACTGTATATTTGCTCCCTCATTTACCCTAATTTCCCCCATAACTCCCCCAACCCTTTTTCTCCCCACCTTTCCCCCTGGTACCCCACCATGAAGAGTATATGGGTGATTGTTAATTGTTTGCTGTTGGTCACAGTTGAAATTGTTTATATGTTTGCCATGTACACTGGTAGTGGGGGGCGCTGTTACTGGTGTCTCCTCCACCCCCACTGCTTTTGTGTGGTAAGGGATAAGTAGTCTATCCTCCACATTGTCTTTTTGGCAGAGTTCTGTAGTCTCTGTCTAGTCCAAAGAGCCTTTGATTTTTTTTTCTCTCCCCTTTTCCACACTCCCACCACCCCTTACAAAATGAGACTATTTCATAATATGTCAATTTCTGAAGTTATTAGTATACTATGGTTATAATTATTATGGGCTCTGTTAAGATTTGTATGTTTAACACGGTATCATTCACTGATTTGGTGATGTTTTTTTATATTTCCTTTTTTCACTGTGTTAAACAGTGGGAATTCTTGGTATACTTTACTTTCCGAGCTCACTTGCTGCCTAGTTACATCCAATTGGGATAATAATTTATCACACCATCATACACATGATAAATAATCATAGACACAGCAGTATAGGTGACATCACAACTTCATCGTCATTATAAGTGGTATTAAGTGGTAGCTTTAAACACTATTAGGAATTCACTATCACAATCATTTTCACTATGTTTGAAAATTACACATATATACACGCACTTAGGTTTTGTCAGCCACCAGTGGTAATAATAGGACCACTCATATTCTTTTTCTTCATAACACATTCAGCATAATATTGAACACCACACTTAGCATAATCTTTATCTTCATTAATATTACCATTGTCATAAGGCTGATGACTAATATATGGTATAAAATAATACATATAATTTAGATTAAGGTGCACCAACATTTTTTATTAGTTAGAAAAATATATACATTAGGTGTAAAAGGTTGAGTCATTTTAACTATAAATTTATATGCACTGACATTATATCATTATGTTTAAATCGGTACACGTTTTTAATTTCATAGTTAAAGTATATAGAGTGTAATCAGCAAAGTTTATTTACAGCACTTTACAATTGTTATTGTGCTATCACATTGACCTAATTAAAGATCGAGTATTATAAGCAATGGAGCAAATTGTTTTAGAGCAATCATATTATTCATTAACATGTTATTCATAATTTAGAGTATGTAATTCTGCCCCCACCATTACACTTAGGAGCGCAATGGGTACATCTGCAAAACCATTGCGAGTGAACCAAATGCGCCTGTATAGGGAGACTACAAGTGGATGCCCATTAGACACCAGATAGCGGTTTCTATTGGACACAGAGAAGCATGATGGGAGTTGTAGTCCATCAGAGTCAAACTGCAGTTAAAGTGGGAATGTGACACCAATCAATCGAATGGATTATTAAGTACAAGCCCCCACTTAGACGAAAAAGACTACAAAATAACAGTCACGCAGACACACTATCCGGGCACTTCCGGTAGGGACTAGAGAAGCATTATGGTACTTGTAGTCACTGAAATTAGACGGTCAGAGAACAATTCACAATTAGGCAAATTCTATTTCCTTATAGTTCCGGTAGAGAGGTATGATGGTAATTGTAGTCATCAAACTAAGAGCACATGAACCAATTGGGTGTTTCAAATTGTACAAGCCTCCTAAAGCAGGCTTTTAATTGGTCAAAAAACGATCACCGATTAAGTATGTTTACATTCATACACTTTTAATTATCTCACAATCGACACATTACGATCTAGATCTAACATCACACATAACCACATTAGGATATGGGCTCACAGATTATTGATCAAGTGGACATAATACTAAAGGAAAAACTATTATAAACTTCTAATTAAGGCAACAAGTGGGAGTTTTCGGAAAGAAAAGGTTTCATTGGTTTATGTCAAGGAAGGGGAGGGTTTATTGCAAACATATGGTTACTGATCCCTATATAAAGGGGTTTTAAATGGTTCTAGAGTATACAAGCCTGATGAAACAGGGTCTTCCCTGAGAAACGCGTCGCTATTATCTCTATATACAAGGAGATTTGCCATTAAATACACCAAGCTGTAATTTGTTATTGATGGTATTTTTTATCTTTTGTAAAATAAAATACTTGATACTTTTTAAACAAATCTGGTGTTCGTGTGGCATTTCCCTTGCCAGTAACCATAAGGCTGTTTAGCCTTCCTCCCCTCTGAACATTTTTTCCTTTTTGCTGGAATCAATCTAGTGAAGGATTACTGTTGCGAGGATATCCTGACGGGGATCCCTTGGTACAGCTAGCTGGTTTGCTGTTTAAATACCAGCCCGCTCCTACAGGCACAAGAGAGTGCCTTCACGTTTGTGAGTATCCTGTATCTCATCTAACTTGGATATTGTCTGTTTTGATTGATCTACACATGTGGCGCCTCTGTTTCTGTTTTCCTTGCAGTGAAACCTCTTTTTGAAGATACACCATCGTTTGGGTGAAGACCGAGAGCTGCCTTCTATTTATACTTCCATTTATTTGGACTTATTTGGACTTCAGTTGGGATCTTTCCCATTTCACCTATTGATACGTCTGTATTCTCATATATATATTTTTTATTCTATCATTATATATTATATTTTATGTTTTATATTTTACATTTTACAGATTTTACCATTTATTTTTTATATATTGTTTTATAGGTTTTTTTACATTTTTGGTATCACCAAAGGGGTTTTTTGATTGTATTTCAGTACTATTTTCTGCCCTGAGTCATTAGCGCCTCCTATAGGGGATTTGTGGTATTACTCTAATATCACAATATCCCTCTTAATACTTTTTGGAGCCCAAATAAGCAGGACCTTGTCCCGAGAGACCACCCTTGGCTGCATCTTGGTAAAAATCTGTATCCTGTGTAGGTTTTGAGTTGGCCTATTTTTACTCCTGAGGTCAAACCCCTACCCAGTTGAACTCCAATCCTTATTTAGTTTTTGTTTACTCTACCCTGTCTATATTAAGATATTTAAAATTTTATTAGCCAGGTACCCCCTTTCCCCCCAACAAGAAATGAGTAAGAAAGTGAAGGTAAATAATTCTACCATTTCTACATGCATAATGTGCCTTTATTCCTTAGGTCCAATTTGGTGTGATGACTATTCTAGCAGGTATAACCATTACATTGTATTGTATACTTGTGATTTTAATTGTGTGCTTTTTGCCCCTTAAATTTAATTTTACACTGCCATTTATATAAGTATGTAAGGTGTCCCTGACCCCCAGGTCAGACTTTTAATTTTCTTGGTGACTGTAGGCACTTGCTTAGTCGTATAGCTCCCTTAAATACCATGCACCTTCCAACTTCCCTGTTTGTTGTCCTTCCTCCTCTCCCCTCATCCCAGAACCATACCTGTCCTTGTAACTATAACATGGAATGCGGGCATGACCCACACCTGTAGTGGTAACACCGATTATAACATGCCCAATCCAATTTCAGTCAATCTATGTGTCTACCTGTATAGCTTATCTCTTTTCCACATTTTTCACAATCCCTCTCCCTCCTCTTCCCCTCCTAGCACTTCACCTGCAGCTATAACACTGTCTGTAATATGTCATATTGGTCAAGGTCAGTATATTTGCTCCCATGTTTACCTCACCTTTCCCCAGTACACCCCCCAACCCTTATCCTCTCCCCTCCCCTTTCTTCCCAGTACCTCACTATGTTAATTTTACCAGCCAGGTGTCCCTTTTCCCCCTATGAGAATAGGTAAGGAATTAAGGGTAAAGAATTTTACCATCTCTGCATACATAGTGTGCCTTTATTCTTTGGGTTTAACTGTAACAACTGGTATAACTTCTACATTGCACTGTATACTTGAACATTTTTCTGTGTGCTCTTTGCTTCTTAAATGCAATCTCTACACTGTCACTTATATACTGTATGTAAGATGTTCCTGCCTTTTAGGGCAGACCTTTAATTAGCTTCCTTAATACCACGCACCCTGCAACTTTCCGGTTTGATGTTCTTTTCTCCCTCCCCTAATCCCAGGACCATGCTTTTCCTTGCAACTATAACATAGTTTGTGGGCACGACTAACCCCTGTAGTGGTAACACCGATTATAAAACACCAACCAAATTTCAGTAAATTTATGTATCTACCTGTATACCTTACCCTTGTCCCTCATCCCCCCAACCCTTCTCCTTCCTCTCCTAGCACCCCACTTGCAGTTGTAACACTGTCATATGCCGTACTTAATCTAGGACTGTATATTTGCTCCCTCATTTACCCTAATTTCCCCCATAACTCCCCCAACCCTTTTTCTCCCCACCTTTCCCCCTGGTACCCCACCATGAAGAGTATATGGGTGATTGTTAATTGTTTGCTGTTGGTCACAGTTGAAATTGTTTATATGTTTGCCATGTACACTGGTAGTGGGGGGCGCTGTTACTGGTGTCTCCTCCACCCCCACTGCTTTTGTGTGGTAAGGGATAAGTAGTCTATCCTCCACATTGTCTTTTTGGCAGAGTTCTGTAGTCTCTGTCTAGTCCAAAGAGCCTTTGATTTTTTTTTCTCTCCCCTTTTCCACACTCCCACCACCCCTTACAAAATGAGACTGGGATTGCTTAATATTAGAGGCCTCAACTCTCCTTCTAAAAGGAGCCTGCTCCTGAGGTTTCTTGCCACTCATAGAATATAGGTTGCCTTTCTCCAGGAGACCCACTGGGTTGAGACCAGGGCATCCATTTTTAAATCTAAAGATGGATCCCTCTGGGCTATATGTTATCAATGTCTGGGGTGAGAGTTGCTCCGAAAGCTTTAGAAATTTGATATCCCAATTTGCACTCCATGACGTATGGAGGGTATTTCCCCCTGATAACACTGACCACATGTTTTTCTCAGCCTCTCACCAGTCCTTCTTATGGCTGGATTACTTTTTTGCCACTCTTGGTCTCTGGAGGAGATAACTGGGGCGACAATCATGCCATGCGTGTGGTCGGACCATGATGCTGTCCTCATAGATATATCTCTTACGCACTCGGGCAGAGTAAATGGTTCCTGGCACTTACCTGACTTTCTGCTTTCCAACATTCATGTGCCATATTGGACTCAGGAGATAGAAGACTTTCTCCATATCAATAATGTGGGAAACACATCGGTACTGACCTTAAGGGCAACACTTAAGGCCTATATGAGAGGTCTATTTTTGCGACATGATAGTCAATCTAAGAAAACTAGAGGTGCTCCTTTGGCCCAACTTTACTGTGATTACACTACATTGAGACAACAATTGAAAAAGGGGAGGCCAAACTCCTTAGTAAGTAGAAAGCAATACGTTAGAAAACGGATTGAACAACTCGAATTGGAAAAGGTCCAGAGTAATCTTGCTAAATGCTAAAGCAGAAATATTATCACAAGGGCAGCAAGGCAGACAGGTTGTTGGCTTACAAGCTATGACAATGTTCACTTTTAAATAAAATATCCGACATTAGAAAAGACCACCACAGATACTACTCCACAAACGACATTGGAGAAGCTTTTGTTAAATATTACAGCCAGCTATCTCAAATTGAAGGGTCTGACAGTACCCACTATGCCACCAAATCGGATATTGGCCGAACTTCAGCTCCCAAGTGTCTTGGAGGACTTTCTTGATTCCTTAACGGCTGACATCTCTATTGAGGAGGTTGCGACTAACATCAAAGGCCTTAAACTTCATAAGGCACCGGGCCCTGATGGATATGAAGCTCTATTTTATAAAAAGTTTACAACAATTCTTAGCCCTGTTTCGGTTCAGGTTTTTAATATGGCCTCTGAGTCAGGTTGCTTTCCTAAAGAGTATTTAGAGGCATCTATTGTCACCATCCTTAAACCAGGAAAAGATCCTAGTTTATGTGAAAGTTATTGCCCAATCTCCCTTATAAATTGGGATGTGAAAATGTATTCAAAAATTTAAGCCAATAGGCTCAACTGGGTTCTCCCCTGACTAATCCACCCTGACCAGGTGGGGTTTACCCCAGGGTGACAGGGCTTGGATATTACCAGACGGCTATTGAACCTCTTTTCTGAAGTGGCATCTCTCAAGATCCCACTGGTAGCCATGTCACTTGATGCTGAACAGGCATTTGACAGGGTGCAGTGGGAATATATGACGAAGGTACTTCGATCCTTCCACTTCCCTGATAAGTTCATTTCTGCCGTCATGTCATTATATGCAGCCCCTTCAGCTAGAGTGAGAGGTCTGGGATTCTGTTCTAGACCATTCGACATTAAGAATGGTACCATACAGGGGTGCCCCCTCTCTCTACTACTGTTTGTCTTCACCATCGAGCCTCTGGCCAGGATGAGCACAGATATTCAAGGTTTGACATTATATGATATCCCCCATATTTTGGCATTGTTTGCTGATGATCTGACTTTGTTTGACCTGTTGTCAGAATTTCGAAGATTATCTTACTATAAGATGAACTATACGAAGATGAAGGCATTTTCCCTTGGCTTGTCACCTGCTAGTCTTGAGAAGCTGAGGAGATCCTATCCTTTCAAATGGTCCATTGAAGGGCTGAAGCATCTAGGAGTCGTGCTATCCCCTGATTCCAAGACTAGCATTACTAAAAATGATGAGCCTCTTCTTCAGGACATCAGACGACTGTCCACGAAATGGTCTCCATTGGAGGTGTCTTGGACAGGTAGAGTGATGGCTCTGAAAATGATGCTACTCCCCAAGCTAACTTATTTTTTCAGGTGTCTCTCAGTGGCTGTTCCTGTGTACCTTATAAACCACTTCCAATCAGTTTTTTCAAATTTCATCTGGAAGGGTCATCCTTATAGAATTAGCCCCTAACATTAACCACTACTATAAGGCTGCAATGTTGTCACATATCGCCACTTGGGCAGTTAAATCTGACAACTCGGGGGCGTGGCCAAGCAGCTAACATGGCTGGACGCATTATCTGCAGCTCGCCAGAAAAATCTACCTAATCTGCTGAATCTCGCTTTCTATGGACAAAATCTACAGCAGGAATTCCTATTAATGAATGTATGAGCTCAGGTCGATCTGCAGGAACCTATTCTAAACTATACTACCAGTCTCTATCTCTACACTCGAAGGGCTGAGGCCTACCCGCATGAACCTGGCGTTTCCCCCCCCCTGGCCGCCTGGGTTAAGGGGCCGCATACAGAGCCTTAAGGGAAGCTCCTATTACACCATCGGATACCATTCTGCCGTAGGCTGTTTCCTTACTTTGCCTAACAACCATGGACCGTCCCCAGAGGTTGACGTGGGGGACTCTGGTGAAACTTTTGAGCGATCACTATGGCCGCCTAGAGCAGCGTATGGATACATTCCTAGAGAGCCGCAAGTACCCGGAGGCAGCGCAATCAACCTCCCCCCTTACAGCGATTGACCTGACTAACACCACAGTTACAGCGGAGCGGCAGAATGTTCCGACTGAGATACGCAGTAGGAGTGCGCATACGGAGGTGACCTTTCTTGTGTGTGAGGTAACTGGCGCCGTAGCTGTAAAAAGGTCCGCTCAGCAACCGGACTATCATGGGACCATGATGAGACCTGTTCAGGGGAACTCTCAGTCATCTGTAAGTAAGAGAAGATCTCAGGGAACATTTACATACGTGTCTGTATGGCAGCTGGATTTGCTGCCTTGGCTCATCCTCACTGAACTACTTGCAGTGCTAAACTGTACAACAGCCCTACGTTAGCTTGAATCTCTCATGTGCTGCAGCCATAGCAAAAACCGGAGTGGGTTAGCGCTGAGAATTCCGTGAGGGCCTATGCACTGAACTTTAATGTGGACTTGATTTCACTGATTCTTTGCACAGCAGCCTAGTCACCTGTGTTCTCCTTTCTTTTTCTTTAATTTTTATTTTTTTTATTTTTTTTATTCTATTGGCTACACTTCTGTACAGCTGGGTATAACACTGGGTCCTTTATCTCTCATCCAGATTAATGATGACTTTGCTGTCTGATGTTGTAATTAATATGTACTGGCTCTGGAGACTTGCTTATAGCTCAAAGTACTGACACTCTAACTAATTACTACAGTCTCCTAAATATCATATGCTAGAAAACCCCTTGTGTGGGGGGTTGACTCATGGGTCATTCAATAGATTCATGTAAAACAGCTTATCCCTGTATTTTATAAGGCATATCCTAGTAGAATGTAAGTTCTCATATTTGCATACTAGCCTGAATGTTTTGGGGATATCTAATTGTACATAGCGACAAGAGGGCTTGCCATAGCCCTAGAGTACTATTGAGATTTATTCATAGTAGCAAAGAGAGTAGCATGAGTTTCCTGAAGACTGTAGTAGACAGCTTTATAGTTGAACTTCTGAAGATAGAGGTGTTGGTCCTGGGTAATCCTTTATAGCAATGTTATTCTTGACATTAAAAGCCCTGGAGCAATTATAACAGACTGATAGATCTCCCGGGATTATAAACACCTAGAAATAGTACCTGCACTAAACCTGTCTCACATGGGAACATAGAGGCACAGTTACCCCTTTATATAATATATTTTGCTTCTTTATCCCTTATTATCCTCTGTTTATTTGGCAGAGTTAAGTAGTCTCTGCCCTGCTCGGAGAGCCTTAAATTGCTCTCTGAGCCCCACCACAGTATATGGTAAATTTATATATCTTTATGTCATCCCCCTACCTTTTTGTCTTTTTATTCCATTCTTGGACCCACGTGGTCCTTGCGGCATAGGAGGATGTGCGAGTAGTTTTGGTCCATAAGTGACCTACCTTTACTACAACCCCCAGCTTATCTGACTTCATTAAGGCCCAAAAGTGGCCCCTACTGTTATGTTTGAAGACTGGTACAAAAATGAGGGAAGTTTTATGTTTGCTCCTCTAGCATAGTACCCTGCAATCTGTAACTAGCTACTGAACCTGTTATATGTGAACTTTATGTAATTTTAATGTGAGCAAAATTTTGTTTGTTTTTCTCCCTCAATAAAAATACAAATTAAAATAAAATAAAATCTGACAACTCGAGATGGTATCAGCTTGAGTAGGCATCCCTGCCACCAGGAATGAACCTAGATGATCTGATATGGATTCCCAACCATGCCGATGTCCTTAAAGGGGTGCATAACCCTATTATAAAGACTTGTCTTAGGTACTGGCGGGAACTTCGCTCCCACCAGCAGGTGGCCCCACAACCCTCTCTGGCACACTCAATAAAGGCAATACTATATTGTCTGTCCGACTCTCGACCTAGATGCTGGGATGCACTGGGGATTAGGCAGGTATTAGATTTATATAGGGGAGACACTCTTATGTTGCCACCCAATAATCTCCCAGTCACTGATTTCCCTAGGAACTTACAATTTGAATACCTTAGGCTGACCTCATTGCTTTAATCTTGGTGGTTCCCCAAATATGGCACCTGGATCCTCACGCAATGGGAAAGATGATGGATTGCGGACAGACCCCTGCATTGTTCTCTGTCCTGTAACTATAAAACTCCTACTCAGTTCCCCTTCATTTACCAAGTCTCATGCCACGAGGGACTGGGAGAGAGACCTGGGAGTAGTGCATCAGGATGTGATCTGGCAAAGAGCTATCCAAGACACTAAACTTGCAGTTCACTGCTCTAACCTATTCAAACTCTATATCAAAATATTACTTAGATGGCATATGGTCTCGACAGGCTGCTGGAGAGGCTGCGATTAGAGGGGCACCCATCTGCACATATGGTGGAGCTGCCGTGAACTAGATTTAGTTTGGTTCCAGGTTGCGTATTTGCTGCTCCAGCTACAACTATTACAACATCTAACTAGCGACTTTACCCTCTTTCACTTGGGGCTACAGAGACTGCAGAAACCAGCTAGGGCTTTGTGTGTTTCCATTATTTTAGCTACTAAATTAGCAATAGCTAGGCAGTAGGAAAAAGATACCTCTATCACCTTGTCAATGGTCCTAGACATTCTCACCTATATCCAAAGAATGTAAGAATATTCATTGAGAGTAGAAGGACGTTTAGATTTTTATAACTTAATCTGGAGTCCATGGGAAGAGTTCCAAGCAGCAAAGTATGAACTGGGAAGAAGACACTGTGAATAGATAAGGTGTAGTTTGCTCCCGGTAGCTCTACTCCTAACCATGCTTCCCTTTACGGCCTTACTTCTGAGCCATTTCATATAGCTGTGGTAAAGTTGTTTTCCAGTCGCTTGCAATAATTTTGTATACTCTTCAATTACAGTCCGTTTTATAACATCAGATCATCAGACCAAGCACTTTTAGAAAGTTAGAAACTAATTTGTTTCCATAAACTAAAATAATTATAAAGAAAATGAAATGTAAATAAAGGTGACATTTCTGCATCATTTAGAGTGGAAATGGTAACCAAAAACAAAAAAATGTAAGTCATTATTTGCTAAATATCTCAAACACCTAAATAATGGTTTCATATTATGCATTCGTTTGTAAGGATTAGCACTTGTTAAGTGGAACTCAGATGCAGGAAATTGCCCCAGGAGATGAGAATAACAATGAAAGTTTTATTTCAAAGAGTCAAAATATCACATATTTAACAGAATGAAGGCAAAGTCCAAAGCCAGCCTCAGGGTCACAAAATGAATTATCAGTCCAGACACAGTAGAGGTAACTTCTGCTGAGTACATGTCAATACAAGGAGAAACACTAGACACCAGGTATACCACTAGACACCTGGCAGGATACAAGGCAGGGTACAAGGTAGACTATGTGGGAGGACACCAGGAAGGCTAGACAGTATGCAAACAGCAGGGCCAACCTTAGCATTTGTGGGGCCCTGAGTAAGCTAGTTTTGTTGGGCCCCTCAGCCCAGTGCCCTTATTCCCCTCAAATGTATGCCCTGCCCTTTTTATGTGGCAACATTCAGTGATACCTATATATGGAATAACACAAAATATGAGACCACCTGGTACAATAAACACTTCTCATAAACTAAATACAACATATACATTGCACCATCTAATGACTTCACCTCTAACATTACGGGGGCCCCCCAAAGACCAGGGCTCTGGGCGGATGCCCCTCTCGCCATGCCCAAAGGGCAGGCCTGTCAAGCAGGATACCAGGCAGGGTATCTGGTAGGATACAAGGCAGGTAGGGATTGGCAAATGTTTTGCAAAAATCGAAAAAATGACATGAATTTTAACACATTTGTTTGTTTCAAATTTCGAATGTTTGTAAAACATTGTAACATTTGTTTAATGTAATAGTACTTCTATTATTTTCTTTAAATGTAATATTCAATTAGAATTTTTCTAATAATTTAATTCTAATTATGCAATATTGAAATTCAAAAATTTCAAATCAATATATTTATAATAGTATTCCTAATGCTCTCTTTAAATTTAATATTCAAATTATGCAATATTAAAAAAAGAAACATTCAAATTGATATATTTGTATCTATTATGTATCAATTTACTAAATTGGCTACCACATAAACGATTGAATTTCTGACTAATATTTGTTAATTTGAGTGCTACATTTGTAATTTTGAATGTGGATATTCGATCTAATTATGAACATTCTAAAATGAAATTAACATTCCAAAACCTGAAATAACATTTGATTACTAAATTTTAATAGATTTTCATTCTTATTAATATTTGATCGTCCAAAACAAATGTCCTCAGGACTATTTGTTCTACCAAATTAATTACACTTTCAGCACATTTGCCCATCCCTACAAGCAGGATGAGCAACTTTATACAGGAACTCCCATACCTAAGATCACTTAGGTGCGAGTTCCTGAAGTTAGACATAGCCCCTATGAATACTGTTGAGGTGCATGCAAGCCTATGAAGAAGCAAGCCTAACGCTGGATTGGGGGCCTAGGTAAGTATTTGCTCCTGACACAGTTCACCCTCCACAACATTTTTATTTAGGATTCTATTTTCAATAAGAGGTAGTCATTGAGCATTAGAGTGTAAAATCCATAAAGACAAAAGGAGGAAAGAGTAGCGCTTTGACAATATCCCCAAAAATTAAGAACCTGTTGGCACTATCAGGTTTAAAAAGTGATTAGGAAAAGTGGGTGTAAAAATAGAACGCTAAAAGCTTGGGCTGACAAATAGACTAAAGAATGAAGATACCTTCTATATATATAGATATATATATATAAAAAAAATCAAAGATACACAAAAAATATATACAAGTAAATATACCAATTCATATAGAACAATTTATATAATACACATGTCAAAATCACGCACAAAAAGAATTGATCAATTAAAAGTTATAATATACTTCACAAATGTACTTGGTAGCTTCAGGATACATAAAAAATATATTAAAAGTATGACCTAAAGTGACCGGTCACTGTTAATAAACTGTAAAACCAATGGGTATCCTTTAGATACTGCTTGTAGAGGAGTGTATGGAAAAAACATTCTGTATCATAAATGGGGGACTGTAAAATGTCACTCAAAAGTTCTCCTTATTTGTATAAATATTCATAGTTACGTGGTTTGCACCATACCGCAAATGAAAGTTACACAGTACTTTGTTATTTTCTCAAACTGATGCAGGCTATATCTCCTTATTGTTAAAAAGCAGAAGGTGTTAGAATACCTTTTGATGATCTTTCTTCTTACTGTTATGGCGTTCCGGTGTTTTGAAATGAGCTCTATGAGCTTGGAAAGACTCTCTGTCTTACTTCACAGATGCCCAAAAATGTCCTTGTCAGCCGCTTCTTCTGTCGTAACAGCACATACTCACTGGTTGGATGCGGCTCCTCCCATGACTGCAAAGGCCAATTCTGTGGCGTTGTCACCAAAGTTTGGAGCACAGGGGTTGTTACCATATCTATATTTCAACTCTGCACAGAGATTTTATTAAGATACCTTCTCTGAGACTGCTTGTCCTTGTAGATTTGATTTCAGTGCAAATACCATCAACGCGTTTCGCTGCTCAAAGTGGCTTTATCAAGATGGTTTGGTCAATCTAAATTATTCATTCATACACTCCCCTAAATTCCCATTGGTTGATTCTGGACTTGACTGGTGTAGTTAAGGTAGCATACACTACTTTACTATTATTATTACTGAAAACTCTAAAATGATTCTAAAATATGCAGGATTTTGAATATTACAAAGCATGGGTGAACTCTATACACATAATGTAATAGCAGTAGTATTATCAATATGATTCCTATACATATAAACATGATAACAAATGAAATATATACATAGTGATAATTACTAAAAATTACTAAAAACTCTAAAGTGTCATATTCAGGCAATAAATCTGCCTGAAGATAAGGTGACTGTAAACATTTAAGTGATTCTCAAATCTGATGTGCAGGCATTAGATCTGCATGGAAATAAAGTGATCTAAATGTGGGTGATCTTTGTACATAACAATATAATAGCAGTAGTATTATCCATATTATCCCTAGACATATAAACATGATGACAGTGAGTTGGTGTGTTTGATATTTATATTATCTAAACTCATATAATTAGTGCAGCTGTCATATGCAGGCATTAAATCTGCCTGAAGATAAGGTGACTGTAAACATTAAAGTGATTCTCAAATTTGACGTGCAGGCATTAGATCTGCATGGAAATAAAGTGATCTAAATGTGGGTGATCTTTATACATAACAACATAATAGCAGTAGTATTATCCATATAATCCCTATACATATAAACATGATGACAATGAGATGGTGTGTTCGATATTTATCTTATCTAAACTCATATAATTAGTGCAGCTGATTGATTAACTCAGACATATTACAGTGTGGGTACTATACAATATATTCTTGTAAAATGTATAATGAGTATTATGTAATACAAAAGGATTCAGGTCTAGTTCAGAGTGCAAACCTCGTACCCATAGCTGTTCCTTTATTTTGGCGATACAATGTGCCATTAAATGGAAAAAAAATATAGGTTAGAATGTATTTTATACCCTCTATGATAAATTTGTTGAGTCATTTCTGTTTGGGATTGTCACTTTTTAGTAGACATGTGCAGCCGCGAAAAATTTGGTTCGGTTCAGATCGATTCGGACCGATATGAATTTCTGTTCGGATCGATTCGAATTCGGAAGAAATCGAATGGATTCGTTTCGGATTCATTCGTATGGATTCGTTTCGGATTCATTCGTATTCTTTCGGATTCGTGTGAAATTCGGTTCGGGTCGATTCGATTCGGTTCGAATCGATTCGGATTTTCGGAATTTCGGCACTGTTAAGTGGGATGTGCTGTGTATTACACTAGTATACTGTACAATACTAGTGTAATACATGGCCATCCGAATCCATCCGAATAAATTCGAATCGATTCGGATTTATTCTGTAGATTCGGCACTGCCGCAATTCGGAAATGTGAATCGATCTGAATTCCGAATTTGACAAAATTCGTCCGAATTTCGATTCGGACCGAACCGAATCGCACATGTCTACTTTTTAGGGGCCGTTCTATTGCTGCTATACTTTTCCCATGATCTATATATGTATATAAAGAACATACATCGCAGGTGGCCAAGATGAAATTGTCACACCATTCAATATTATCTAACAGTTTAATTGCCTCTGTGGTATCTTTACTATGTCAGATTATGTACGTATAGCTGTAGTTGTAAGTCTATGTATTGAGATAAATTAGAACTAATTGAGTCGATACCAGAAATGATTGGTCTACCTGGTCGTTTCTATATATCTGTTTATTTTTGGCAAAAAGTAAAATATTGCCATTTTTGGATGTTTGGATAGATATATTCTGTATTAGACCTGTTTTTTTGGCTTTTTCTAGTAATGTAAACAAATTGTCCTGCATATTTTTCATTGGATTCAATTTTTACTTTTGGTAAGTTTCACTGTCATCCAGTAGGCGGTTGGCCTCCTTGGTATAGTAATCAGTGTCCACTATGCCACCGCCTTTATCGGCTGGCTTTATGGTAATATTTGTGTCATGTTTTAATGTCATTAAAATGTCTCTTTCTTTTTTAGTCATGTTATATTTAATATTTTTGCTAGTGTCAATTTTTTCTAAATCTTGTAATACCAATCTTTCAAATACTTCCAAGTTACTGCCTTTACTAAAAGAAGGATAGAATTTAGACTTTGGTCTTAAGTCTGTAAACTTAATGTCTTCATCACTTATGGTTATTGGATCGGGAGTTGGCCTCTCTAAAGGATTTAAAAAAAAATTATTTTTAATGTTAATTTCCTCACATATTGATTTATGTGTATATGGGATTAGAGAACATTTATATATTATAGAAAAAGGGAAACAAGAAACCAGACTATGAGGCCTATTTATGAAATGTCTGTCGGACCTGATCCGATAGTGCGGATCAGGTCCGACAGACATCGCTGAATGCGGAGAGCAATACACTCTCCGTATTCAGCATTGCACCAGCAGCTCTTGTGAGCTGCTGGTGCAACGCGGCCCCCTGCAGACTTGCAGCCAATCGGCCGCCAGCAGAGGGGTGTCAATCAACCCGATTGTACTCGATCGGGTTGAATTTCGGCGATTCCTGTCTGCCTCATCAGAGCAGGCGGACAGAGTTATGGAGCAGCGGTCTTTAGACCATAAGGCTCCATAACTTGTCCAAATACGATTGGGTTGATTGACACCACCTGCTAGCGGCCGATTGGCCGCAAATCTGCAGGGGGCGGCATTGCACCAGCAGTTCACAAGAACTGCTGGTGCAATGATAAATGCCAAGAACGTATGCTGTCGGCATTTATCGATGTGCAGTGGACATGATACGCTACATAAATATACCCCTTGGACTGCAATAAAGTGAATGTTTTTAGGGATGAAGCCTGTCTGGATGATGTTTGTATACATGTGCATATCTGTGCAACTATCAATGAGCAGCAAGCTCCTAAGCCTATGTAGGCATGCTCTTAAACAAATGATACAAAGAAAACAAAGTAAATTTGATAATAGAAGTAAAGTGGAAAGTTGTTTAAAACTGCATGCTCTATCTGAACCATGAAAGTTTAAAGGGTCAGTCTACTCCAGAATTTTTATTCTTTAGCAAGATAGATAATCCCTTTATTACCCATTCCTCAGTTTTGCATAACTAGCACAGTTATATTAATATACTTTTTACCTCTGTGATTATCTTGTATCTAAGCCTCTGCAGACTGCCCCCTTATTTCAGTTCTTTTGACAGACTTGCATTTTAGCAAATCAGTGCCCTCTAATAAGTAATTCCACGGGCATGAACACAATGTTATTTATATGGCAGACATGAACTAACGCTCTCCAGCTGTAAAAAACAGTCAAATGCATTCAGATAAGAGGTGCCCCTTCACAGGCTTTGAAATTAGCATATGAGCCTACACAGGTTAACGTTCAACTAAGAATGCCAAGAGAACAAAGCAAATTTGATAATTAAAGTAAATTGGAAAGTTGTGTAAAATGAAATGCCCTATCTGAATCATGAAAGTTTAATTTTGACTAGACTGTCCCTTTAATGTTTACTGGCCCTTTAAAATTAAATTGCTCTCAGAAATACAAATACATCGAAACACTAGGGACACAACCAGGTATCCTGCACTACAGAAAACAAAATAAAATTATAGTTTGAAGATAACTTGAGGATATTTACTTTAGTTTCTCATGAGTTATTTGCACATTATATTTGAATATAAAGTGGATTGTGCTGAACTGATCTGATATTGTGGAAAGTTATAGTAAATCCCTGATGAATATAATTCTCTTCCTAGTCAACTTCCAGTTGCATTTAAAAGATCAGGGGGTTTTTTTTCTCCACTGCCTGTGACCTTAAGATCTAATTTGATAAAAAATAGTCTTATTTGATCAAATGAATAACTGGGAGCATTTCCCATTACACAATTAAAATAAAATGTCAACCAATAGAAATCCCTCCTGGAAGAAATGGATAACCAATTTATCTTTGAGAACAAATTGCGTATGTGTGTTCACTTTGGGCATAAAACCTTAAATCTGCATGCAGTAAACGTTTTTTATTCATTTCATTCAGATTCACTAGGGTTTAGCAAAATGTTATATGAGAACAATTGCCTCTGCCTGTAATTTATTTCCAAGCAAAATTGAAAGTAAAGTTAAAGTGATTTAACTTAGAAAGTGAGCAAAGTTGACTAACATGATTCATTCCACCTATTTGACTTTCGGCAGTCTCTTAAGATGTTGTGGTTAATGTGGTTCATAGCAAGCAACTTAGATCTGAAAGGCAATTGCTCCAATAAAAAAATCATAAAGACACAGTAGAAACACCTGTGCATGTTGCACACATCTAATTTGCTAGTGAACAACTTAAAGGGACAGTCTAGTAAAAATTAAACGTTCATGATTCAGATAGGGCATGCAATTTTAAACAACTTTACACTTTACTTTTATTATCAAATTTGCTTTGTTCTGTTGGTATTCTTAGTTGAAAGCCAATACTAGGTAGGCTCATGCTAATTTCTAGGCCCTTGAAGGCCAACTCTAATCTCAGGGCATTTTGACAGTTTTTTTTACAGCTAGACAGTGTTAGTTCATGTGTGCCATATAGATAACATTGTGCTCACTTCCATGGAGTTACCTAGAAGTCAGCACTGATTGGCAAAAATGTAAGTGTGTCACAAGAACTGAAATAAGGGGGCAGGCTGCAGAGGCTTAGATACAAGGTAATCACAGAGCTAAAAAAGTATTATAAGTGTTGGTTATGCAAAACTGGGAAATGGGTAATAAATAGACACGTGCGTTTCGTTTAGTTCCAAATAGAAATTCGAATGAAATCGCTAAATTCTGAGATTCTAATCCATTCGAATTTCCGAATTACCCTAGCAATGAAACTAAACTAATCCAAATGCATTTGTAATGAATAAATCCAAATTAGTTTGGATTTATTTGTTACATTCATATTGCCATGGACTAATCACAATTCAGTATAAAAATTACATTTATAATCACAATTCAGTATAAAAATTTAATTTAGTGAGATTTTGTGAGATAGAACAGTGAAATAATTCCGTTTCTGTAACTTGGAACCATCTGAATCAACATAACACATACTGAACTTCCGAATTTAAGAATCAAATCCGAAACGAATACATCGGAATACTTCTGAATTTATTCGAATCTGAATGTTGCCGAAACGAATACATTCAAATGTATCCGAATTCGAATCGATCTGAAACAAATTTTTTCACTGCGCACATGTCTAGTAATAAAGGAATTATTAAATTGTGCATAAATAAACATTTTGGGCTAGGTCAGTGTAGTGCAAATAGTAACGTTTTACTTCAACTGCTGTAGCCAACTAGAGCTAGAAATTAATTAGCTACTCCACATATCAAACAATCAGTGTGCTCCATGTATGAGAGCACTCCAGCCTTTCTGGGGGAGGTGGAAATACTCTGGGGGGTAGTTATCAAGCCGTCAACCTCAAATACGCTGGAATTCTGCAGCGTATTTGTGGCGAGGCTGATTCGCCTTAGTTATCAAAGGCTAGAGACCGGCAAAAGTAGAATTTTGTGACGTAAGCTTCGATCCGCCGGACTCAGTCCGACACAGATCGATTCTTACGTCACTACAGATGTTCCGCTCACAAGTGCGGCACAATCTGACTACTTTTGCTAGTTATCAAAAAACTAGCAGGTACGCTCGGCACTTTTACGGCCCAGCGTACCTGGTTTTCAATCCGCCGCCCTGGAGGCGGCGGATCGCATAGGAATCAATGGGAGTCTGACCATAGCTAAAGTTCATGCTCGCTGCTGCCAGACATCCCATTGATGTCTGCACCTAACACCCTAACATGTACCCCGAGTCTAAACACCCCTAATCTGTCCCCCCTACACCGCCGCAACTAAATAAATGTATTACCCCCTAAACTGCCGCTCCCGGAGCCCACTGCAAGCTATAATAAACATGTTAACCCCTAAACCGTCGCTCCCTGACCCCGCCGCAACTATAATATATGTATTAACCCCTAAACCGCCGCTCCCAGACCCCGCCGCTACCTACATGATACCTATTATCTCCTATCCTGCCCCCCTATACCGCCGCCCTCTATAATAAAGTTATTAACCCCTATCCTGCTGATCCCGCACCTCGCCGCAACTAAATAAATAGTTTAACCCCTAAACCGCCACTCCCGGACCCCGCCGCAACCTATATTAAACTTATTAACCCCTAATCTGCCCCCCCTACACCTATAATACATTTATTAACCCCTATCCTGCCCCCCCCACACCGCTGACACTGTAATAAAATTATTAACCCCTAAACCTAAGTCTAACACTAACCCTAAAAAACCCCTAACTTAAATATTAATTAAATAAATCTAAATAATATTTCTCTTATTAACTAAGTTAATCCTACTTAAAACTAAATACTTACCTTTAAAATAAACCCTAATATAGCTACAATATAAATAATAATTATATTGTAGCTATCTTAGGATTTATTTTTATTTTACAGGTAACTCAATTTATTTTAACTAGGTACAATAGCTGTTAAATAGTTATTAACTATTTAATAGCTTACCTAGCTAAAATAAAGAGAAATTTACCTGTAAAATAAAAACTAACCTAAGTTACAATTACACCTAACACTACACTATACTTTAATAAATTATTCCTATTTAAAACTAAATACTTACCTGTAAAAATAAACCCTAAGATCGCTACATAGTAATTAATAATTACATTGTAGCTATTTTAGGATTTATATTTATTTTACAGGTAACTTGGTATTTATTTTAGCTAGTTAGAATAGTTATTAAATAGTTATTAACTATTTAATAACTACCTAGCTAAAAGAAATACAAAATTACCTATAAAATAAATCCTAACCTAAGTTACAATTAAACCTAACACTACACTATCATTAAATTAATTAAATAAATTAACTACAAATAACTACAATTAAATACAATTACATAAACTAACTAAAGTACAAAAAATAAAAAAAGCTAAGTTACAAAAATTAAAAAAAAATAAGTTACAAACATTTAAAAAATATTACAACAATTTTAAGATAATTACACCTAATCTAAGCCCCCTAATAAAATAACAAAGCCCCTACCCTATTCTAAATTAAAAAAGTTCAAAGCTCTTTTACCTTACCAGCCCTTAAAAGGGCCTTTTGCGGGGCATGCCCCAAAGAAAACTGCTCTTTTGCCTGTGAAAAAAAATACAACCCCCCCAACATTAAAACCCACCAACCACATACCCCTAATCTAACCCAAACCTCCCTTAAATAAACCTAACACTACCCCCCTGAAGATCACCCTACCTTGAGTTGTCTTCAGCCAGCCGACCCACCGATGGAACCGAAGAGGAGATCCGGAACGGCAGAAGTGATGCTCCAAGGGGCGCTGAAGAAGTCTTCCATCCAATGAAGTGATCCTCCAGGCGGCAATGAAGAAGTCTTCCATCCGGGCGATGTCATCTTCCAAGCGGCGCTGAAAAAGTCTTCCATCCGGGCGATGTCATCTTCCAAGCGGCGCTGAAGAAGTCTTCCATCCGGGCGATGTCATCTTCCAAGCGGGGTCTTCAATCTTCTTTCTTCAGGATCCATCTTCATCCCGCCGACGCGGAACATCCTTCTTTCCCGACGGACTACCGACGAATGAAGGCTCCTTTAAGGGACGTCATCCAAGATGGCGTCCCTTCAATTCCGATTGGCTGATAGGATTCTATCAGCCAATCGGAATTAAGGTAGGAAAAATCTGATTGGCTGATTGAATCAGCCAATCAGATTGAGTTTGCATTCTATTGGCTGAAGTTACCTGTAAAATAAATATAAATCCTAAAATAGCTACAATGTAATTATTAATTACATTGTAGCTATCTTAGGGTTTATTTTACAGGTAAGTACGGTATTTAGTTTTAAATAGGAATAATTTATTAAAGTATAGTGTAGTGTTAGGTGTAATTGTAACTTAGGTTAGTTTTTATTTTACAGGTAAATTTCTCTTTATTTTAGCTAGGCAAGCTATTAAATAGTTAATAACTATTTAATAGCTATTGTACCTAGTTAAAATAAATTGAAAGTTACCTGTAAAATAAAAATAAATCCTAAGATAGCTACAATATAATTATTATTTATATTGTAGCTATATTAGGGTTTATTTTAAAGGTAAGTATTTAGTTTTAAATAGGATTAATTTAGTTAATATGAGAAATATTATTTAATATTTAATTAATATTTAAGTTAGGGGGGTTTTAGGGTTAGGGTTAGACTTAGGTTTAGGGGTTAATAAATTTATTACAGTGGCAGCGGTGTAGTGGGGGGCAGGATAGGGGTTAATAAATGTATTATAGGTGGCGACGGTGTAGGGGGGGGCAGATTAGGGGTTAATAAGTTTAATATAGGTTGCGGCGGGGTCCGGGAGCGGCGGTTTAGGGGTTAAACTATTTATTTAGTTGCGGCGAGGTGCGGGATCAGTAGGATAGGGGTTAATAACTTTATTATAGGTGGCAACGGTATAGGGGGGGCAGGATAGGGGTTACTAGGTAGAATGTAGGTGGCGGTGGGCTCCAGGAGCGGCGGTTTAGGGGTTAATACATTTATTATAGTTGCAGCGGTGTCCGGGAGCGGCGGTTTAGGGGTTAATAACTTTATTTAGTTGCAGGGGGCTCCGGGGGCGCCGGTATAGGCGGTAGAACAGTGTAGTTAGTGTGGGTGCTTAGTGACAGGCTAGCAATAAAGCTGTAAAAAAGCCGAAGAGCAGCAAGATCGGATGAGTGATAACTCTCACAATCTGCTGCTCATCGCTCCGTACTTGGTGCGCGGCTTTTTGACAGATTTTTTGATAAGTTAGGCAAAATTTTTCAGGTCCGCAGCGGCGATCGTAGGCAAGCTTAGGCGGGCGTATTGGGCCGGCGAAGGCAGGTAAGTTGACACGTTGATAACTAGGCCTCTTTATAAATTTTAAGTTAAGTTACAACAAAAAACAGCAGGAAAAATAATTAATGATAGGGCATTGCAGAGTTCTTTAATTGTGCATAAATAAACATTTTGGGCTAGGGTAGAGTAGTGCAAAAATATTGGGATATTGTGCGTCAAACACAATCAATACCATCTCTATTTTCACGCTCATATTACAAGCCCAAAGTTATTTTTATTGATCGAGCAATAGAGGCCCATTTATCAAAGATCTTGCGGACCTGATCCGACAGTGCGGATCAGGTCCGCAAGACCTTGCTGAATGTGGAGAGCAATACGTTCTCCGTATTCAGCATTGCACCAGCAGCTCACAACGCCGCCCCCTGCAGACTCGCGGCCAATCGGCCGCCAGCAGAGGGGTGTCAATTCAGGCAATTCCTGTCCGCCTCATCAGAGCAGGGGGACAGGGTTATGGAGCAGCGGTCTTTAGACCGCTGCTTAATAACTGGTGTTTCTGGCGAGCCTGCAGGCTAGCCAGAAACACGGGCCCTCAAGCTGCATTCGGAGTTTGATAGATAGGCCCCATAGTCTGGTACATGCTAACATCTTCATGTCTGATAGCGCTGGAGTGCTAAATCTCTCACATAATAGACTTCTATGGATGAGAGCAGTAAAATTCCATTTGGATATTGCTCCAGCACTAAGTCGCCGGAGCACACAAAAAAATCCACTCAACAGTAACGTTCTTCATGCAGTTTTAAGCTAAAATATTTTAATGAAAATTAAGCAGAAGAGATTTCACACATACTTAAAAGGTTAGTAAAGTCCAAATAAAACTAATGAATGATTCAGATAGGGCATGTCATTTTAAACAACTTTCTAATTTGCTTTGTTCTCTTGTTATTATTAGTTGAAAGCTAAACATATGCTAATTTCTAATCCTTTGAAGGTTGCCTCTTATCTCAGTGCATTTGACAGTGTTTTTCATATCTAGAGGGTGTTAGTTCATGTGTTTCATATAGATAACATTGTGCTCACGCACGTGACGTTTTTTAAGAGTCAGCACTAATTGCCTGAAATGCAAATCTGTCAAAAGTACTGAGATAAGGGGGCAGTCAGCAGCAGCTTAGATACAATGTAATCACAGAGGTAAAAAGTGCACACATACACTATAACACTACACACACTAAACCCATACACTATACAAATACAATGCACACATACAGTATACACACACTGCAACACACTACACATATACATTTTACTCACACATCTCATACTACTTCTATACTACTACTTCCAAACACTAAATACAAACTTCACACATACACTATACAAACATACACTATACACACACACACACCTATGCATCATTCAAAGACATACACTAGACAAATGCACACTACACATGTAAACTATAACACACTATATACAAACCCTTAACACACACAGTACACCCATACACTTTACAAACACACACACACACTATATCACAACATAATGTGCTATTAAGCCCTAAAATGCCACAAATCCATCACAATAAACCCCCTACATTATTAACACCTACACCACAACAACCCACATTGCAATAATCCACCCTGCACTATTTAACCCCTATGTTCTTAACCCCTAAACCACCACAAATCCTATAGCAATAAACCCTATATACTATTAACCCCTAAACCACCATAAATGTGTTGGTGGATTAGGGTTTAATAGGGTTGGCGGATTTATTGTGATGGGAGTTGTGGCGGTTTAGGGTTTAATAGAATAGGGGTTAAATTGTGTAGGTTTAGGGGTTAATAGTATAGGCTGTTTATATGTTTATATTGTGATTTGGGTTGTGGGAGTTTAGAGCTGTAATTGTGAAAACTGTCAAATTGCATTCAGATAAGAGGCAGCCTTCAAGGGCTTAGAAATTAGCATATGAGCCTACCTAGGTTTAGCTTTCAACAAAGAATACCAAAAGAACAAAGCAAATTTGATGATAAAAGTAAATTGTAAAGTTTTTTAAACGTAATGCCCTAATAGGTAGAAGCTAAGCGCCAACGAAAAAAGACGCATCTGTTTAGAGCTCCATCTATACAGCTTATTAAAACTCAGTAAAACCGACCAATTTTAATAGGATTCTATCAGCCAATTGGAATTCAATGAACGCCATCTTGGATGACGTCATTTAAAGGAGAATTCATTCTTGAAGAGCCGTCGACAGAAGAGGATGCTCCGCGCCGGATGTCTTGAAGATGGAGCCGCTCCGCGTCGGAAGGATGAAGATAGAAGATGCCGTCTGGATGAAGACTTCTGCCCGTCTGGAGGACCACTTCTTGCCGCTTGGATGAAGACTTTTCCCGGCTTCATTGAGGATGGATGTCCGGTCTTCAAAAACTGTAAGTAGATCTTCGGGGGTTAGTGTTAGGTTTTTTAAGGGTTTATTGGGTATGTTTTATTTTTAGCTTAGGGTCTGGGCAGAAAAAGAGCTAAATGCCCTTTTAAGGGCAATGCCCATACAAATGCCCTTTTCAGGGCAATGGGAAGCTTAGGTTTCTTTTAGATTAGGTTTTTATTTGGGGGGTTGGTTGTGTGGGTGGTGGGTTTTACTGTTGGGGGTGTTTGTAATTTTTTTTACAAGTAAAAGAGCTGATTTCTTTGGGGCAATGCCCAGCAAAAGGCCCTTTTAAGGGCCATTGGTAGTTTATTGTAGGCTAGGGTTTTTTTTTATTTGGGGGGGGGGCTTTTTTATTTTGATAGGGCTATTAGATTAGGTGTAATTAGTTTAAATATTTAATCATTTCTTTTCTTTTTTTTGTGTAATTCAGTGTTTTTTATTTTTTTGTAATTTAGTTAATTGTATTTAATTAATGTAATTTATTTAATTATAGTGTAAGGTGTTAGTGTAACTTAGGTTAGGTTTTATTTTACAGGTAAATTTGTATTTATTTTAGCTAGGTAGCTAGTAAATAGTTAATAACTATTTACTAACTAGCCTACCTAGTTAAAGGGACACTGAACCCAAATTTTTTCTTTTGTAATTCAGAAAGAGCATGCAATTTTAAGCAACTTTCTAATTTACTCCTATTATCATTTTTTCTTTGTTCTCTTGCTATCATTATTTGAAAAAGAAGGCATCTAAGCTTTTTTTTGGTTTCAGTACTCTGGACAGCACTTTTTTATTGGTGGATGAATTTATCCACCAATCAGCAAGGACAACCCAGGTTGTTCACCAAAAATGGGCAGGCATCTAAACTTACATTCTTGCATTTCAAATAAAGATACCAAGAGAATGAAGAAACTTTAATAATAGGAGTAAATTAGAAAGTTGCTTAAAATTTCATGCTCAATCTGAATCGCAAAATAATTTTTTTGGGTACAGTGTCCCTTTAAAATAAATACAAACTTGCCTGTGAAATAAAAATAAAACCTAAGCTAGCCACAATGTAACTATTAGTTATATTGTAGCTATCTTATGTTTTATTTTACAGGTAAGTATTTAGTTTTAAATAGGATTTATTTAGTTAATGATAGTAATTTTTATTTAGATTTATTTTAATTATATTAAAGTTAGTGGATGTTAGTGTTAGCCTTAGGGTTAGGTTTAGGGGTTAATAACTTTAGTATAGTGGCGGTGACGTTGGGGGTGGCAGATTAGGGGTTAATAAGTGTAATGTAGGTGGCGACGATGTTAGGGGCGGCAGATTAGGGGTTAATAAGTGTAATGTAGGTGGCGGCGATGTTAGGGGCGGTAGATTAGGGGTCAATAAGTGTAATATAGGTGGCGGCGATGTTAGGGGCGGCAGATTAGGGGTTAATAAATGTAGGTAGGTGGCGGCGACATTGGGGGCAGCAGATTAGGGGTTAATAAGTGTAGGTAGGTGGTGGCAATGTTGGGGCGGCAGATTAGGGGTTAATAAGTGTAATGTAGTTGACGGCGATGTTAGGGACGGCAGATTAGGGGTTAATAAGTGTAATGTAGGTGGCGGAGATGTTAGGGGCAGCAGATTAGGGGTTAATAAGTGTATGTAGGTGGCGGCGACATTGGGGGCGGCAGATTAGGGGTTAATAAGTGTAGGTAGGTGGCGGCGATGTTGGGGACGGCAGATTAGGGGTTAACAAATGTTATGTAGGTGTCGGCGATGTCAGGGGCAGCAGATTAGGGGCGTTTAGACTCGGGTTTATGTTCGGGTGTTAGTTGTATACATAACTTTTTCTTTCCCCATAGGAATCAATGGGGCTGCGTTACGGAGCTTTACGCTCCTTTATTGCACGTGTTAGGCTTTTTTTAGCCGGCTCTCCCCATTGATGTCTGTGGGGAAATCGTGCATGAGCACGTAAAGCCAACTTAAAGCAGCGCTGGTATTTGAGTGCGGTATGGAGCTCAATTTTGCTCAACACTGCAATATTGCCTGCTATTACAGGTTTATGAAAACCTGTATTAGCAGCGCTAATGGGGGGTGAGCGTTGGAAATAACTTGCAAGTTAGTACCGAGCCTCTTTTACCGCAAAACTCGTAATCTAGCCGTATATTATTAATGAGACATATGTCTCCTATTTCATATTTGCTGTAACCGGCTAATCTAATGATGTACATAGTAAAGTATCTCATTTATTTCCCGCTTATTTCCCCCCTATAACCCCTCTCCCTATCTCCCACCCAACCCAATCTAGACTACCCCCACTTATATATATACGTTCATACCTACTAGGAGCATTTAAGTGGCCTAAGCGCCATTAATTTATTAACCAGCAAAAAGGCAATTGCTTAACAGATCCTGGCATCGAGTCTACACTACTAGATAAATCAATGCTTCTAGAGTTCCTCTATAAAGCTCAATAAGCGTAAGTTTAATTATTAAAAATTTACAAATATACAGTATAAAGAACGTACTAATATATCCACCCTCCTAAACTCCTTCCCCCAGCCCCCCCATCCATACCTCTTAACCTTAATATTCTCCTGTGCAAATATATAAGCTTGATCTCACCTTCCAGTATTCTGGAAGGGGAGCAATGTCTTGTGTTATGCTATATACATATTTAATAGGTTGCTGACCTATTGTCCTTATGTTGTTAAATTTTCTATATTTAACAATACGTTACTACTTGATTACTGTATTTGTTCAAGTTTTATTGTTGAAAGTTTTACTTTTACATGTTTTAATTGTTGTTGACTTAATCTCCTAGATTTCACATGCAGATATATTTACAGGTCCTTTTCCTGTTCAGACCTTTACATTCCAGCGATTAAATCTGTGACTACATAGTGGGAGTCCGGTCTACACCATAATGGTAAGCAACCCACCACTTGCAGAACACAAGCGTCACCCTATTAATTTAATACACAATGTCACTTAGAATTCTGACTCATAATATGCAAGGCTTACACTCACACATTAAACGCAAAAAAGCCCTTTTAGAATATAAAATACTTGGGGCAAACCTAATTATGCTACAGGAAACACACTTTACAAAAACAACTACTCCGAAATACTTGGATTGAGCATTCTCAACTCAATATCACGCAACTACCAGCGCTACGGAATTTAGCGGCGCTATACAAATAAATGATAATAATAATAACTAGTGTCAAAAAACAATGTGGAGTAATCAACCTCATACACTCCTCCCTAAACTTTCAGGAAGATACAACTATCATAGTCCCAAAGGGCAGATACATAATTCTACAGGGCAAAATACAAGGTACACCAGTAATTATTGGAAACATCTGTGCACCCGACAATGGCCAAAAAAGCTTTCTAACAAAAATATCCAGAATGTTAACACACTGGAAAAAAATTAGAATCATCTTTGGAGGTGATTTTAACCTAGTTGTTGATCAAAGATGCGATAGAACCGAGAAAAAAGGGAAGATTAGAGAGGAACCATCTCAAAAGATCCTGTTAGACTTTATTTTAGACCACAACTTAACAGATAGCTGGAGGTCATTACACAGAGGGGTGAGAGCTTTCACGTTCTACTCTTCGGTACATAAAGCCTTACGCTTAGACTATATCTTATTGAGCCAAACTATGCAACCTTTAATTGCCAAATCCCAAATTGTAGATACAACATGGTCAGACCACGCGATAGGCATGACTAACCTCACAGGAATAATTAATCCTAATCAAATCCTGGACACTAAACCACACCTTAATGTGAGACCCCATATTTTTACAGAATCTTAAAGATAAATTAACAGAGTTCATTAAGGACAATAATAACACAGCATCTAGCCCACTTTTTGAATGGGGAGTCCTCAAGCCTTTACAAGAGGAATAATAATGGGGGAGAAAAATAAACAAAAGAAAATTCACTGTAATAAACATGAACAATTAAGATCCGAATTAACACAGTTGTCCCAACTCCATAAAACAAACCCATCTATCTCCCAAACAACCAACTAAAATCAAAGAAACTAGAACTAGATAACCTTCAAAATAAGGAGGTCTTAAAATCAATTGAAATACTCGATGCACACTATTTTATTTTATTTTTTATTTATGTCTTTTTATTGAGGTCAATATTGAACAATACAGCTTATGCATTTACTTTGCTCGGTTCATGTAAACAGAATAAATGACAGTAATGAACATAAGGATAAAATAAAGATTTTGCTGCCTCATTTATACAGAGGCTTTACTTGTATCTAATTACAAACATAAATTCAACAGTCTTAAGTATAGTAACACACTTTTGAGAATTCTCTTGTATGGTGAGGCATTAGAGCTACATGAAAGGGTAGGACTTAGCTTCTGTCACCGGCCAAGATAGTAAAAGACATCAATTTCTTTGCATCATTATAGTTGGGGAGGGTAAGAAAAAGTCAAGGTAGGATAGGATGAGGGGGAGATGAAGAAAAGAACAGCACCCTTCATCTGTCATTATTAGTCTCGGATTTTCTATGGGTCATAAGGGTCTCCCAGGGTTCCCATATGAGATAAAAGTCGTTGGTCTGTTGCCTATCTCTATAGACATGGTTTTAATGTAGTTATGCAGTTGGTTACACTCTGCCACTTGGGGGGTTGGTCTTTTTTCCAGTTCCGCTCAATTAGTAATTTGGCTAACGTGAGGATATATGGTAGCAGGAATTGCTTATTCAAAGGGAGTCTCTCTACACCTATGTGGAACACCACACTAGAGAAAAATTTGAGCATTAAAGGTGAACGTATGGACTCTAATCTCTGGTAAAAAGTGACCATAAAACTATCAGAGCCTGGGGATTTGTGGGGTGTAAGATTTCCTATTGCTTCTAGTGTAAATGGTGCTTTTGATTCATCCCTGGCTATAGTAGTGAGCTTAGGCAGGTTAAGTCCCCCCAAAAACTCCTGAATGGCACAAGTGCCAGTGTCAGGGGTCTTTTCGGTTCCCCTCAGATTATATAAGGAGGTATAATACTCCGCAAATGCTTGTCCAATGTCTTTTGGCGAGTGAACTCTACTTCTAGATGTTTTAATTTGCACAATTCTTTGCTGTTCGGTCCGTCTACAGAGTTTATTCGCGAGTAATCTATCGGCTCCATTACCCTTATAGTAATATTTCTGTTTAAATTTGTGTAGATTATCCTGTATTCTCAAAGTCTCTCATCTTGTGATTTCCTCTCTGATAAGTCCTATCTGTTGGGCTATCTCAGGTCTAGGATTCTGTTTGTTTGCAATTTCTAATGTGCGTAGATCCCCATACATTTTAGCTAAGGAGTGCCTGATTTTTTTTTACTTGATTGTGCTGTTTTTTTAATAAAGCACCCTCTAAGATAAGCCTTGAGTGTTGCCCAGACTATGTCTATACTTGTGTTGCCTGTGTCGTTATGTTTTATAAACTCTTAGATGGTCTCTATGAGCCCCGGAATTTCATTGTCCATCAGACAGTGGTCAGGTAGTTTCCAAGAGGGTCATGAAGAAGATAGCTGCAGCAAGGCAAAGTCAGAGCAGACCATATCATGGTCTGACCAGGTGTAGACTTGTATGTTTGCATTGCTGAAGCTGTCTAGAGTCCATGGATTGCACAGTAGGTAGGTCTATTCGTGAGTAGGAGCCATGGGTCTTTGATCTGTGGGTAAAGTCTCCTTCTGTAGGAGATAAACACCTCCATACATCAAACAGATTGTATTGGTACATGAGCTTACGGAAGGCATTGGAAGTTGAGGATATGTTTCTGTCAGGTTGGGATGTCACCACATATCATTTGTCAAGACTAGGTTTAAGTCTCCTCTAATTAATAGGTGGCCTCTTTTGAGTTGGTCAATATGCCCGAGAAGCCCCCTTAGAATCAACAGCTTTTGGGTGTGGGGGGTGTAGACAGAGACTAAGGTAAACTTAATATCATTTAGAGTACAGACAGCTAAAATGTAGCGGCCCTCTGCATCTTTTTCAACATATTCTAGTGTGTATTTTATGTCTCTGCTGATCAAAATTGCAACCCCTCTTTTTTTTCCTCGGGGTCTGAAGCTGTCAATATACACTTTCACAATGCGTGTTCTCACAGAGCTTTGCCCTTTAGAACACAACTAAATATGTGGGGGGAGAGAATAGCTTAATATGGCCCTTCATCCCGCCAGTCATAGAACATTTAGAATGTAACATACTTCAAAGTTATAATAATTGGATTAAACTCCAACACCCCCCTGCCAGCCGAAACAGAGTCCAGTTTCCTAAATGCCATAAGATGGAGGTAGTAATGTGCCCAGAGGCCAGCAAGTACAGAAAAATCACACAGTAACTGATAAACAATTAACAAACAAAGACATCAACTTTTTTATAAACATTATGTAACAAATATAACAAGTCAACCTTACAACGTTTTGCAATCGCTGTGTGTGAACACACCACCAAAAAGTCAGCTTGTTATGAAATACTTAATCAAAATAAGTTATCTACACTTTGTTTAGGTCTCACCCATTTCCAGTTATCTTCGGGATATACTTGAAAGTCCATCAAAAGACATGTCCCTGTTCCTTGCAGGAGCTCTAGGCGATAAGGACACCCAGCTTAAGCACAGGAAGGTTTCCTATGTTTTCTGTGAAGAGTGAGGAGACAACAGCCCAGATAGTCTCTTAGTATTAGGTGGTGGTCTTTGTGGTAATGGTCTCCACTCAGGAACTGACACTCGGAGATCCTGGGTTCCATTGGGGTTCGTTAATGTGTCCTCGACAGTTGTTGGGAGGAGATCCCATCTCTGCAGCATTTCCCTTGCTTGGTGTGGAGTGGAAGCGACATATTGCTGCCCCTCTTTTGTGATGAAAAGTCTCACCGGGAACCCCCATCTATGCTTAAGGCCGTTATCGCTCAGTATCTTAGTGTAGGGCTGGTAGTACCTGCAAAGTTGTAGTGTGTGGGGTGAAAGATCTGGGAATATCTGGAGCTCTGCAAATTTATCTGGTAGTGTTTTTTTTTCCTTGGCTAGGGCTCTGAGCAGTTTTTCTCGGAAAGTATAGTAATGAAGCCTAGCGATAACGTCCCTTAGTTTTTCACCATCTAAAGATCTTTGTTTTAACGCCCGGTGGACTCTGTCTATTAGTGCCTCATTATTCAGAGAAGGCCCCAAAATAGATCTAAAAAGGTCTTGCAAGTAACTCTCGAGATTTTGGGGTAGCACCATTTCTGAAACTCCTTTTATGCGTATGTTATTATGGCGCGACCTATCTTCTAGGTCGGCCAGAATTCTGTGAGTAGTTTAAGAGATTAGAGTGGTCTACCATTAAGTCCTCTTGTTTGTGCTTGAAAGTGTTAGTGTGCTCACCAATCACAGCTATATCTCTCTTTAAGTCCGCGTGGGACCTATCAAATTTCTTCGACAGGGACTCATGGTGGGAGGCCAGCAGAGACTTTATGGAGTCCATCATGTTGTTAGAGAGGTTGTCCCCCGATGGAAGGCGGGAAGCTTGTTGTGATAGTGTTGTGCCAATTTGCGCCTCTGTTAAGCTCCCGGTATCTGAACCCTTATCTTCTGAGGCTGTATGAGTCGCCCTGTTCTATTGCTGGAAGTGGTCCACTACTATTCTCTTAGGGGTGGAATGGGGTTTCTGCTTCCTTTTGTATGCGTGAGACATGGCTATTGTTAGCAGAGGGATAGGCTGTTGTGGATGTCTTAGCTTGAATTAAGTAGGACTGGCGGGGTGTAAGCCGTTTGGTAGTATTTACATATTGCCTAGATCAGGGCAGCTACGTAAAAGGTGCTATATCCGGCAACCTAGGAGCAAATCTCCCTCAGTAGGATGTACCCATATAGGGTGGTAGACAGGCAGTGTATTTGAATGATGCCCTCTAGGGACCTGTATGAGGGAGCGGGTGAGAGTGACCACAGCCCCTACGCACAATGGAAGATGTAGAAAGATCCTCTAAGGTCTGCCCCTTAGGGACGATTCAGATGCAGTACGGAAGGCAGGCTACGGTCTCTATTTCGGCCCAGCAGCAACCCCTGCCAAGACCAAACTGTCAGGTCGCCGGCTCAACGGCCATCAGTTACCTCTCCGAGAGTGCAGGCAAGAGTAGATGCCTCTTGTAGGGGTGATCTTGTCTGCAATGTTGGCAAGACCAGTGGCAGTGTACTAGGCCTTGGCCGCAATCACCGCATAAAAGTGACCACGGGTAGTAGGCTGCTCAATCAAAGAGGTCCACTAGGCTCACAACCCACTTAGCTGCCTGGATGGTACAATGTAGACTGCTAATTTAACAAAATAATGGCTTTTCCAGCACTTTGGGTCTATTCTGCAATGAAGCTTCACTCAAGCGTGACTGGTCGGCTTGACTGCTAGCTCCACCCCCTGCACACTATTCTAGTTATGCAAACAAGCCGGATAAAATGCTTGCCAATAAACTTAAAAATATTACCAGGACCACATCAATCCCCCAAATATAGAAGCAAGATAGGACGATAACAAATAATCCACAAGATATCGCCAATACGTTTGCCGATTTCTAACAAAAATTATACAATCTCCCTCTTTCTAAAGGAAACTTAAATCTTAGAGTAGATATACAATCATTTATATCAAACTGCAACCTCCCAAAAATAGACAAAGAATCCTTAGATAAACTCAACTCATCTATTACAATACATGAAGTACTGAACGCCATTAAACATACTAAAATATCAAAAGCCCCAGGACCCAATGGATTTCCAGGTGTATTCTTTAAACATTTGAAAGAAATACTAGCACCTCAACTAGTCAGAATCTTCAACAAGATTATGCAAGGAGCAATAATCCCTTCAGAATTATTGTTAGCAAGGATCTCAGTTATTACCCAAGCCAGGGAAAAACAAACAACATTGTCAGAGTTTTAGGCCCATTTCACTTATCAACCAAGACATCAAATTATTGACAAAAATTCTTGCGGACAGACTAAACCCCATCATGACATAAATAATCCACCCTGACCAAGAAGGGTTTATTAGATCCCAAGAAGCCCAAGGACAACATCAGGAGAACCATAGACTTAATTAATTATACAGTGACACATAAGATACCTTCTCTGCTTCTGGGGTTAGATGCAGAGAAGGCCTTTGACAGGGTCAACTGGGATTACCTTCTTAACATCCTAAAGACATTCGGGTTCGGAGGGAATTTCCTTAAAACCATTTAGCCTTTATAATCTGATCCTAGAGCATTCATCAAGGTAGCAGGTTACCAATCAAAATAAATTTTAATAAGGAACGGTACAAAACAGGGGTGTCCTTTGTCACCATTGCTTTTCACTTTATGCATCAAACCACTAGCCTCAAAAAATAGGAAATGACCCTAATATTTTAGGGATTGATGTGGGTCTATCTACATATAAAATAGCATTGTTTGCGGATGGCGTGATATTGACTCTCACCAAGTTGTTACTATCACTGCCCCCACTATACCAAATAATACAAAATTTTGCGAAGATATCTGGTTATAAACTTAATGAGGACAAGTGTGTAGGATTAGATATTCATCTACCCCCTGAAACTAAAAATTTGTTAGATATAAACTTCAACTTTGAATGGGCAAAAAAAGGCCTCTTATACCTGGGTATTATGCTCTCCCACAGCATACACTCTTTATATTCTCTCAAATACATAACCATGTTCACACAAATCCAACAATTAATCACCAATTGGATAAAAGAAAAAAATTCATTTTACGGACGCATTGTTGTTGCCAATAAGACTATCTTACCTAAATTATTATATCTTTGCAGATCTCTCCCAGTAACTGTACCAATATCTGAACTTAACCAAATCCAAAAAGAAATTATTAAATTTATATGGAGAGGTAAGAAATCTCATATTAATAAACATATTCTCACTAAACATAAATCAGTAGGAGGACTGGGAGTCCCACAACTCACATCATACTACTTTGCAGCCAGAATATCACAAAATGGCATACAGATAAACACAATATTAGATTGGTGCAGCTTGAAACAGATTTAGTACAAGTATCACCCATTTCCAAACTACTTTAGGCTAGCAAACAAGACAGACCCCCAGCTTGGAAATCTTACACCACAATAGCACACACCATTTACTTGTGGGACAGGCTTAAAAATAAATATCCTCTAATCACACAGAGATCTAGAGCCACACCTTCAGACTCCCTAGCTAATCCAATACCATTGTAAGTGTTGAGTAAGTGGGCAAATAGAGGCCTATATAGAATAGCAGACACCCTAATCAATAATTCTATACTATCATATAGTCAATATGTTGAACTTGACCCGACGGACACACACAGCTGGTTCCATTATTTCCAACTTAGATCTAGAGTGCAAACAGTACTGCAATCACAATCACCAAACACAGACCTGAGGGTGCCATAGCCCAATTATACTAAACCTACAATGTACAGATTGAGACACATAAAGAAAAATGTATGCTATCATGGGAAAATTATAACAATTTTAACTGGAATGTGAAGGAATGGGTGACCACATTACAAAGAGGGTATTCCTTCTCTATTAGCGCCACACTGACAGAAAATTACATTAAGCCTATAAATGGTACTTACACCCAACTAGACTACACCCCGAGTAAATAACAAGAGTGAGTTGTGTTTCAGGGGATGTTCAGAGAGAGGCACATACATGCATATGTGGTGGCACTGCGGATCAGCCGCACAAACATGGACCCATACCACAGAAATATTAAGTACATTATTTGAAAAGCAAATTAACCTCTCCCCAACACAAGCCTTATTACACAAACCAATTATGGGCCTTACTAAACACAACTGTAAACTAGCTATGATAATACAGGTGAAACTCGAAATATTAGAATATCGATTTATTTCACTAATGCAACTTAAAAGGTGAAACTAATATATGAGATAGACTCATTACATGCAAAGCAAGAGAGTTCAAGCTGTGATTTGTCATAATTGTGATGATTGTGGCTTACAGCTTATGAAAACCCCAAATCCACAATCTCAGAAAATTAGAATATTGTGAAAAGGTACAATATTCTAGGCTCAAAGTGTCCCACTCTAATCAGCTAATTAAGCCATAACACCTGCAAAGGGTTCCTGAGCCTTTAAATGGTCTCTTAGTCTGGTTCAGTAGGAATCACAATCATGGGAAAGACTGCTGACCTAACAGTTGTGCAGAAAACCATCATTGACACCCTCCACAAGGAGGGAAAGCCTCAAAAGGTAATTGCAAAAGAAGTTGGATGTTCTAAAAGTGCTGTATCAAAGCACATTAATAGAAAGTTATGTGGAAGGGAAACGTGTGGAAGAAAAAGGTGCACAAGCAGCAGGGATGACCGCAGCCTGGAGAGAATTGTCAGGAAAAGGCCATTCAAAAGTGTTGGGGACTTTCACAAGGAGTGGACTGAGGCTGGAGTCAGTGCATCAAAAGCCACCACACACAGACTGAACCTGGACATCGGCTTCAAATGTCGTATTCCTCTTGTCAAGTCACTCCTGAACAACAAACAACAGCAGAAGCGTCTTACCTGGGCTAAAGAAAAACAGACCTGGTCTGTTGCTCAGTGGTCCAAAGTCCTCGTTTCTGATGAGAGCAAATTTTGCATCTCATTTGGAAACCAAGGACCCAGTGTATGGAGGAAGAATGGAGAGGCACACACAGATGCTTGAAGTCCAGTGTGAAGTTTCCACAGTCTGTGTTGATTTGGGGAGCCATGTCATCTGCTGGTGTTGGTCCACTGTGTTTCATTAAGTCCAGGGTCAACACAGCCATCTACCAGGAGATTTTGGAGCATTTCATGATTCCTTCTGCAGATGAGCTATATGGGGATTCTGACTTTATTTTCCAGCAGGACTTGGCACCTGCCCACACTGCCAAAAGCACCAAAACCTGGTTCAATGACAGTGGGATTACTGTGCTTGATTGGCCAGCAAACTTGCCTGACCTGAACCCCATAGAGAATCTATGGGGCATTGCCAAGAGAAAGATGAGAGACATGAGACTGAACAATGCAGAAAAGCTTAAGGCCGCTATTGAAGCATCCTGGTCTTCCATAACACCTCAGCAGTGCCACAGGCTGATAGCTTCCATGCCACGCCGCAATGAGGCAGTAATTGCTGCAAAGGGGCCCAAACCAAGTACTGAGTACATACAGTATGCATGCTTATACTTTCAGAGGTCCAATATTGTTCTATGTACAATCCTTGTTTTATTGATTGCATGTAATATTCTAATTTTCTGAGATTGTGGATTTGGGGTTTTCATGAGCTGTAAGCCATAATCATCACAATTATGACAAACCACGGCTTGAACTATATTGCTTTGCATGTAATGAGTCTATCTCATATATTAGTTTCACCTTTTAAGTTGCATTAGTGAAATAAATGAAATTTTTCAAGTTTCACCTGTATGCACTGCAACCAGACTATGTATAGCCAAGTATTGAAAGAAAGAATTACTCAACGTCTCAATAGTCATGAGTAAGTTAGAACAAATCTACCAAATGTCTAGCATCTGAGCTGATCTATTAGCCCAAAAAGACCAATTTCTAGAGGTGTGGGAACCATGGATAATGTATACCGAAGCAGCTCAATGGAACACTCATAGACAAAGGTTGGTGGCGGACCAGACTCCCACTACAACTTCCACCCCCGTTCGTTGAGGTTTCTACAGAGGCTTCTATGCTTCATGTATAGGGGACACTTACATGCACATGGGCTGAATGTCAAAGAAAATTTGAAAAAGTCTATCTGTACGTATAGTAATCTGATCCATGATCAGATACATTTTTAGACTGGAATATGTAATCTAAAAATCCTGTAAACCCTACTTTCTTTATACTATTATCTGTTGATTTGTATGGAAATGTCTGGAAATAGTTCATATTATTGTTTATTGTTTTGTTTTTGTGAAAATCTAATAAAAATTATTTTAAAAACAATATAAATGCCCTTTCGGAATCATGAAAGTTTATTTTTGACTAGACTGTCCCTTTAAAGGAGAAGACTCAAAGCTGTTATCTTGGCAAAGGGAGGGAGCACAAGGTATTGACTAAAAGTGTGCCAATAATTGTGCCACACATATATTTAACAAAGATTTGTTTTTTATAAACTGTGTTATGTTTGTAATTGTTTGATATCAATGAGAGCAGATTATTTTTGTATATTTTTTTTAACAAAAGATCAAAAGGTTAAACCATAAAGACAAATTTTCACAGCCTACTTTGCTCACAATTACTAAGGGTGCCAATATTAGTGGAGGGCGCTGTGTATAATGTGTCAGAATAATGTAGTATCCAATCTGTAACAAAATCCACACCCAATAGGCTTGTAAGCATATCAAAATGTATTGAAGTGTATGTATGTATGTGTGTAAGATTTTAGGAATGGTCTACAATTTACCAAGGGATGTTTTATATTCCCAATCCCGCCCTGCAGCGGTATGTTGGATTAATCTTGAGTGCAACACTTAAAGCGACATGAAACCCAAATTTTTTCTTTCATAGTTCAGATAGAGCATACCATATTAAACAACTTTCCAATTTACTTAAATGATCTGATTTGCTTCATTATCTTCGTATGAGTAGTAATGCACTACTGGGAGCTAGCTAAAAGCCAAAGACAAGAGGTATATATTTGCAGCCACCAATCAGCAGATTCTGAGCCTACCTAGATATTATTTTCAACAAAGGATATCAAAAGAATGAAACATTAGTTAATAGAAGTAAATTAGAAATGTATTTAAAATTGCTTCCTCTTTCTGAATCATGAAAGAAAAATTTGGGTTTCATGTCCCTTTAACTTACCACTTGTAATATAAGTGCAATGTGATTGCTAATATCGCACTCTAAGCTATCAATTAAATGTATAAAGCCCGCTAAAAATCTTTTGGCCCCGTTCACATGCTTTGGTTAAAATCTTTCCACTTATGATACACAATTGTAGGTTATTCTTTGTGCAAGACCCAGTGCAAGATAATGCCCACTTCGCTATAAATTTTGCGCCACTTGTAATCTAGCCCTTTGTGTTTTGTTTTTTTACCTTTGCTTTTCTTTATAGGTATTTGGAAATATTAAGTTATCCTTTGGGCCTTATCATTAAAAGCAGAAAAAGGTACAGGTTTTGTATTTGAAGTGTTTTTAAATCAATTCATTACTTGGCCTGGGGCAATGAAAACAATTTAATTTAATGAGAAAAGTGTGGGGCTTCTAAAACATTGAATGCATTCGTAATAATATTATTATCAGGTATTTCCTTGTAGCACATTGTATTTAAATACTTCAAAAGCTCCAGAGTGAATTTTTAAGAGAGTGTGATATTTGAAGATAAAGTAAACTACATGTGGTATTGTTTTTATATTCTCTTCAAATTCATATAGCTTCACTGCTTAGAATCATTTAAAGTGAAACGTCAAAATACAGAAAATATAAAAATAAAAGTACATATTTTCTTTTAAACCCTTCCTTAATGGGATAGTAAACACCAAAAATGTTAATGTTTAAAAATATAGATAACCCCATTATTTACCATTCCCCAGTTCTTCATAACCAACACTGTTATAGAAATGTACTTTTTACCTCTGTAATTACCTTGTATCTAAGCTTCTGTTGACTACCTCCTTATTTCAGATCTTTTGACAGACTTGCACTTCAGGCAATTAGTGCTGCCTCTTAAATAACTTCACGTGTGTGAGCACAGTGTTATCTATATGAATCACATGAACTAACGCCCTCTAGCTGTAAATAACTGTCAACTGCATTCAGATGAGAGGCGGCCTTCAAGGGCTTCAAAATTAGCATATGAGCCTACCTAGGTTTAGCTTTCAACTAAGAATAACAAGAGAACAAACACATTTGATAATAAAAGTAAATTAAAAAGTTGATTAAAATTACATGCCCTATCTGAATCATGAAAGTTTAATTTGGACTTTACTATCCCTTTATAGAGAAGTTGTTGCAATACATCATTTTGTACTGCAATGTGAAACAAATTGAGAATTCATCTATCCATGTCATTCTAGCCCTTAAAGATTTAGAGATTAACAAAAACTGACAGGACTAATAAATTACAAACCTTTTTAATTATGTTTATGGGCTAAAAAAACTTTTAAGACATTCTATCAGGCTCTTACTTTTTAAAATGACAAAGCTAAAAATATGTTAAATCTTGTCTTGGATTTGATAAAAGTAATTTACAAACCTCAGACTATCTTTGTATTTCTTTTTATCAAAGAAACCCTTATGGATGCACCTTTTAGACCTCTGTGAAAACAAAAATTCTGTTATCTAGGGAATAAATGGACAAAACGTTACCAACAACTGACAGGAAAAAAAAAAGTCTATTTGTAGCTCACAGTTGAAAAAGAAAAATGAGGATTACTGGACTACTTAATTTAAATAAAAAAAAATGTGTTATGATTTTTCAAATGAATATTACAATTTTTGCTTAATATTTAAAGTAAAATATTTTCTAGTATTTTAATATTTATAAATTTAAATAGATGTTTGCTATCTTATAAATATATATATATATATATATATATATTTTATTGGTTTGTTACAAAAGACTCATTCCCATAAGCACCTAAGTCATGAGTTATTCTTTTTAAACAATAACAATTCTGGAATAGATTGACCTTTAAGTAAAAACTAAACACTTTAATGGTGGTCTGTTCCAAACAATTACCATCACATCCCAATGCAAATCTAAAAAAAATCTTTTTATTAAGAAAAATATATACAATTGGACAATAACATAATCCAGATATTATTGCTAGTCAGGGATCCCTGTGTAAATAAAGCTAATCATACAAAAGGTTTTGTTCTGTGTGGGCTTCCATAGTTTTGAAAAGTTGGACTGAATTCCTATTTCCAAAAAGTGGAAACAAGCTCAGCGGCTTGGCATTCTTCTACGTGAAACATTGGCGGTCCCTCTGGAGACAACATTGGATCTAAGCCCCAGGAATTGATTATTTTTGATGCTGTTTATTTTTCTTTTATTATGTAAGTACAACAGTGTGTGTGCTATTTTAACGGTTTAATAAATTGCATTTAAATTGGATGCGCTGGTCTTCCCTTGTATGTTTTTAGATATCTATCACATTAAGGCACTCCAGGAAGTCTCTATCCTGACCAAGCTGCACCGGTTGTACCTAATACATATACTGATTTGACAGTGACTTTACAGTGACTTTGGAACATGATCTCATTTTCTACCTGAACAAAGATTACTTTATTTCAAGCTGCATTTACCAGACTTTATATCCTTTTTTCGTGATCCTTTTTTCTTGTTATATTCTTTCCCTCTGAGTAAGGTGTAACACAGTTTATCAGGATTTTAAAGTGATTTAAAGCTACAGTACTGATTCCCTTTGAGTTTTGTTTCTAATCATGCAAGTGACTACAATGTATAAATAAATCACAAATTTTACAATCTAAAGGAATTTCTTAAAGCCCAGACAAAAAGCCAGAATGTGTGGTTAATTAGTACTGCCAATACCAAAAAATACCAAAAGATGATCCTTTCCAATCACTGAGAAAGTGAAAAGTTTCTCCTACGGGTTAGAATAGTTATAATGCAGAAATATATTTCTTAACTGCCCAGACAGTAACTGCAAATAAAGGGAGCCTAATAATCCAATACAATTCAATCCTCCCAGAACTCACCAGACAAATGCTGTGATACAGAGCAAAAGGAAATGCCGCCAGTTCTGTAAACACCACCAGCACAATTATTTAATTAAAAAACATTATTCCCCTAAAAAAGGAGCCATAATTTAATTATTAATTTAACCCTTCTGGTTTCAAAGTATCCAGATTATAAATCCATTTTCATTTAGATTTTAAAGGGATAGAAAACACCAAAAATGTTATTGTTTAATAAGATAGATAATCCCTTTATTTTAGACATGTGCACCGCCAAAAAATTAGTTTAGTTTTCATTAGTTAAATAAATAATTTTGTTTCAAAAAAATAATTAAGTTAAATAAAAAAAATAGTTTCGGCAAATTAGTTATGTTAAGTTAAATCGTTTTTCGGATCCATTTGTTCTTTTGGATCCATGCGTTATTTTGGATCCATTCTTTATTTATATTCATTATTCTATTCTAAAGTTTAGAATAGAACAATTAATATAAATAAAGAATGGATCCGAAATAACGAATGAATCCGAAAACCGATTTAACTTTACATAAGGAATATGCCAAAATCAAATTATCTAAACCGCCATCCCCCCACCTTGCTAAAACTAAATAAAAAACCTCTAAACCTCTAAACCGCCGTCCCCCCACATCGCCAACACTAAATGAAAACATATTAACCTCTAACCCCCCCCCACATCGCCAACACTAAATAAATCTATTAATCTCTAAACTTCCGTAACCCATACATCGTCCAACACTCAATAAACCTATTAACCGCTAAACCGCCGTCCCCCCACATTGCCAACACTAACTGAACCTATTAATAAAACATTTTTAAAAGGGTTAAAAAGGATGGTATATAAGAGGGTATTTGACTGGAAAGTGTTCTAATGTGTCTGTAGATATATATATATATATATATATATATATATATATATATATATATATATATATATATATATATATATATATATATATATATACCCACAGCCGCTTGGGTAATGTTCATTTTATCTGGGTAATCCTACATAGAATTACTAATTGTCTGTCCCCTGCAGTAACCTTGTTTGTTTTTGGTTAATGGAATGGTTACTTTATGAGGATATCCTTATTTTATATCACCTTTCCTTATTTTTACAAATAGAGGTGTTCATTTTAGAGGGTTGATATTCTTTCTTTGCTTATATACTACCTTTTGAGATTTACATTTTTTAATTATATATGTCAATGTGAGCACATTTGTTATTGTGAATGGTTTTCATTGTCCGTTTTGTGCATCATGAGGTTTATATGAGTTAAATAACAGCCTGATGTGGTAAGATTATGTATCACTATGCCAACCTGGGATTTTGTTGGACTTGGAAACATCAATAAAAAAGACAGCTTAAAAAGTATCTATCCATTCATGATCCTGGAAAAGGTAAGATTAATCCCAAATTTCTTAATGTGCATTTTACTACTGTCTAAATTTGTAAATAGACTGTGTGTGTGCGTGATAGAGTGTTTGTGTTTGTGTGTATGTGAGTGAGAGTCTGTGTGAGAGAGAGTCTGTGTGAGGGAAAGTGCATGCATATGTGTGTGAGGAAGATTGTGTTTGACAGAGAGAGAGTGTGTGTGTGTGTGTGTGTGTGTGTGTAAGGGAGAGTGCATGCTTGTGCCTGTGTGTATGAGGGAAAGTGTGTGGGTGAGTGTGTAAGGGAGAGTGTATGTCTGTGTGTGTGAGAGTGTGTGTGTCTGTGAGTGTGTGAGGGAGGGAGTGTGTATGTGTGTGTGTATGAGGGAGAGTGTGTGTGTGAGTGTGTGAGGGAGAGTGTATGTCTGTATGAGGTAGAGTGTGTGTCTGAGAGACAGTGTGTGATGAAAAGTGTATGTTTGTGTGTGAGAGAGTGAGAGTAAATGTCTATGTGTGGGTATTTCTATATGTGTTATTACCTTTACAACATTAGTAAGTTTAACTACACTTAAGAATAAAGTGTGCAAAAATTTTAGTCACTTGGCCAAAAATTGCAGTTAAAAATCTTTGTGTGCAGTGGTCAAAAAAATTAGAGGGAAAATTGCCCAAGACCCGTTTTACCCTACAGAATTCTACTTCTATACTTGGTGATTTCCACTACTACTATGGGGCTGCAACCTTAATACAGCGCAATTTTGCAATTTCAGAGTACTCTTGGGTGCATGTTCAGAGGGTGAACTTATTCGTCTGCATAGAGGTCACATTTGAAGCACTTGCTGCACCACTTGTCTGCTCTCAGGGCTAAGCTATAAGAATACTTTCTTACACCACCAGAAGTGAAATCCACAAAGCATTGGGTAAGCAGTTCTTCTCTCTTGCCCGAACATCAACCTGGAGACCAAATGGAGGTGAGCTCTATGGAGGACATTCAGACAGGGAACCTGCCTACTGACTTGCTGTATAAAACCCAGCACAGGAGATGTGTGCTTTGATCCTGACTTTCATTACCTGCAAACCTGTCAGAGTCTTCTCTGGGTCTTCTATTTAACAATGTTTTCTGTGCTGGAGGTTCATGCATCCATTCCTCACAGTGTCTTTCTGGTTAGCTGCTAGAGGGGATTTGGCTTTCTTCTCTTCTGCTCTTACAAAGTTCAAACAGTATGGATACTTGAGAGGGGTCAGCTAATTGCCCTGTGTCCATCACACTAGTGTGATCCTTTCCAGTTTTATGTTTTTTGACTTTGTGTACCTAAATTAGGCTTTAGGTCAGATGCAACCCCCAATTTTCTTTTCTGGGACATTTTATACATGGACTCCTTAGAGCTACCAGCAAGTCATACAGTACTGTCCCTTTTACAATATTATCTATGGACTATTGGATACTTCAAACCATGCAGCCAGAGGAGAACTTTACTTACTTTTCAGAGGATTCTAGCTCACTAAATTTACTTACAATGTTCTTTGTTGCCCTTGTATTTGAGAGAAATGTATTTATCCTAGGCTGTGCTTTGTATATGATTTATTGCTCTCGCCTGTTGTATCTTATGCAACATGATAATATTTAGAAGGAAAAGTGATACATTTTAGATAAAACATGAGAAAATCCTTTGTATTGCATTATATCAGACACATTTATGCTGGGAAATTGTGCTATATCTCTAATTTTTACATTTTGATGGTATTATCTGCATGCTATGAGCACTAACTTTGTGCTTATTACACTTGATGTCACTAGCTGGAAACCTTTCTATTACTTTGACCTCTCAAGGGTTTGGTTAACTTGCTATCTAGTAGCCCAGTCCTATCCACTCAGCCATTTATGTGCTTGTCAATCATACAATATTGTTAATAGTGGTTCCTAAGTAGACATTCTAAACATGATCACAGCTTAAATTATGTTAATATGCTAACTATATTGTAATATGTTATAGGTTTGATGGTCTACTGTGCTTTACTCATAGGGAGCACCTTTTCTTTTCTTTGCAACCTCACTTAGTATTGGGTTTATTTTAATTGCATACCTTAATAATAGCATTCTGACACTCATTTTAGCTGTTTCATATGCATTGTTGTAAACTGTACTCAGGTTTGTATTTATATGTAGGTTGGCTATCTTTTGCACTACTAGTCCCCACGCACCATTAATGTGCTCCATCAAACTATCCACCACGGAAGCTAAAACTGTGGCTTGTGTTTCTTTCCATGACAGACTAGTAGGTAGGAGTATTTGTATTTGTGGCACCCTGCATACCCCCCCCCCCCCCCCGCTCTCCTTTGCTTCCCCTTCTCTTATATTAAGATTCTCTCTTCACATGTTTGATGACCCTACCCTCAGCTTTTAAACAATAATTATGTATTCTCTAATAACAGCCTTGGCCATTACACTTGTTAAAAGAATTCTAATAACACTGATTATGATAAAACAAGTTTTTTTGGCATGTAATACATTCTTTGAACTTTATACTTAACATTTGGGCTTTAACTGTAGTTTATTTTTCTCTGTAATGTTTGTGGGGGCTTGAAAATGTACTGCAAAATATTTCTTATGCTATTTTGAATTTAATGCCTCAATAAAGATCATAACAAAAAGAATAAAAAAAGCCCCCAAAAAACTCAACATATTTAAATGTAAATGTAAAGATAGAAAATTGAATGTCGCTTTAAATAAACACCAAACTATCGGCTAGATTTCAAGTGGAGCAGAAAAATATAAGCTCTGTTGAGTGAGTGCTAGCACTGCTCATTGCTCAAGTTAAATCAATAGAACTCCTATGTTTGCACTGGAAATACAAGTTGAAAGTTAAATGTTAGTCCACAAAGAAAGAAAGAGGCTCGCTAACATCTGGAGGTCAAATAATGTGACCTCGCTAACTCCCCTTCCCATAGACTTCTATGGGGCACACTACAAAAGCCTCTTGTGGCTTTTGCTCCAGTACTAAACCGAAGGTGCACTACAACAACTGCGCTAAAGCTGATGGTGAGTTAAGAACACTTTAAATACCTATTTTCTTCACAGGTATATATATATATATATATATATATATATATATATATATATATATATATATATATAGGAATATCTATTTATAAATACATAGAACATATTCTGCTATATATATATATATATATATATACAGGAAACAAACGAGTGTCCGGACAGGATGCTCAAAACAGGTACATTTATTGATTGAAGAAATAGCGCATAAAAACACACATACACTCACAGCGGCTCTGCAAATATCAGCTAGTGAATTATAAACTTGCAGGCATGGATGGTGACATGGCCAGGTGAATGAGGGCTGTTAGGTGCACAGAAAGTGGGCTATGTCTGACTCGTTTCAGCTCTTATAGAGCCTTACTCATACACTGCATAAAGCCCACTTCTAACATGCAGCTTTAAATAGGCTAACCTAACTTGTTATTGGTTGTAATGTGACCCATTTCATGCAACAGGCGTGTGTGCTAGTTAGGGGAGGAACTGGGAGTTACAATTAGAGTACAAGCCATTAGGTGTATTATGTACGACGTTCACACCCACTCTTAGCCATGTCTTCTCATAAAGAGTTAAGAATTTAAGAAACATAGAGAGCAAAAAGGGTGTGTATAAGTCGTACCGTACACATTAATAGCTGGAGTCTAAGGGTAACCCTTCACTAAATACATCTATAATAATATAATATAATGTAATATACCATAGTATATTATAAATGCGATCATTAATAACATTGAGTGCTGATAGAGCACTAAACTTTGTATAGTTATTGATTTTTGGTAGTATTGTTATCTAATAGCATTTCACATTTATGTTGACAATAATACTACATCTACACCTAAACCTGGTTAGTTCTAAATCTAAGTCAGAGGTGTGTTAATAAGTGACCTTAAAGGAGGGCATAGGCATTAATAATTGTTAGATACTGATAGAGAACCTGACCCTAAAACTAATACTATATAAACATAAGTTTTAGATAATAGTGGTTAATTGGTTCTGTATCTATTAATACAATTAAGTATTAGATGACCTACAGTGGTACTTTTAGTAATATTTATGGTGAATTATTTTTATTGTTGAGTGTTTCTCATTCAAGATATTTTTGCTATGATAACTTATGTTAAATAGAAATACTATACTCAATGCTCGGATGAATTGAGAAGAAGAAGGATCGGTAACCCTATGATGATGTTATAATTGATATCTCCCTGTGGTATAATGGTAACCACTAGACCTCTATCTGAATATCCAACGAATCATAATAGTTCACTAGAACTATTCAGGCATTCCTTGATGAAGATACCCAAAAGTATGGTTTCTGAAAATAATACTATTAGATACTAATGAATCAAATGGCTAGGAATAGTGGTAAATCACACTAGGACTGCCAATGATTAATAAGATCTGTTTCAATATTAAGACCTAGGGGTTGTCTGGTTCCCAGTGTGAAAATCCAAAATGCCTCCTTTCTAAGGAGGTCCTTGGATCTATCACCTCCCCGTGGTCTCTTTGGAATATGGTCTATAATCAACCATGTAAAGTTTCTAACATCTCTGTGATGTACTTCTATGAAGTGCTTGGCTGCATCTGTGGTTAGGATACCCCTCTCAATATCATTGAGATGGGCTCGTATCCTTTCTCTCGCCTCTCGAGAGGTGCAACCTACATACTGCTTATCACATGCCAAGCATGTGATCATATAGATAATATACCCTTTGTGTAACTGAGGATTGGAACGTCTTGTTCACACTTGCGTATCCACAGGCTTTGCAAGTGCTATTGCCACATTTATAGTGCCCTTTTTGGGTTAACCAGCTACTTTTTGGTTTTTGCTTTTTAAGTAGGGAGGGAGAAACTCGGTTCCCAATTGTTATATTACGCTTGGGGACACAAAATCAACCCTCCCTGATCTCATCTTTCAAGATGTCATCAGCTAGCAGAATCGGAAGATTCTTCCGCAAGATTTTGCAGACCTGATAATATTGTGAGCTATAGGTGGTTACAAAGGTAGGTTTATTCCTGGGAGGCCTTTGTTTAGACTTCTCTTCAAGTAGGGTGGACCTATCTTGATGTAAAACATCATTGAAGGCTCTGTGTATGGTCTTTTTATTGTAACCTCTCTCAAGAAATTTTTGGGTAAGCGAGTGACTCTCGTGCAGGAAGCTATCCTGCTCAGAGCAATTACGCCTTAATCTTAGGAATTGGCCCTTTGCAATCCCATAACTAGTATGTCTAGGGTGACAACTCCTAGCGTGAAGGAAAGTATTGGATGTGATAGGTTTTGTGTATAGTAAGGTGCTTACATTGTTCTCCAAGGGTTTTCCTATCAAAATGACATCCATGTATGGAACCTGGACTTTATCGAAACTGTGGGTAAAACTTAGACCCACCGTATTATCATTGATGTACTCACAGAAGCTTACTATGTCTTCTTGTGTACCAGACCACACAATTAGTAAGTCATCAATATAGCGTTTATAGCTAGTGATTGATGACAGGAAAGGGTTCAGATCAGAATACAGGTGCGTCAACTCCCACCAGCCCATGAAAATGTTAGCATAGGCTGGTGCGAATTTCGCACCCATAGCTGTCCCCCTCTGTTGGAGAAAAAAGCTTCCTGAAAACTCAAAATAATTATGAGTTAGCAGGAATTCCAGCACTCTCACTATATATGCTTTGAGGTCAGTACTGTAATTGCTGAAATTATCCAACATATGTCTTGTGGCTGCTATCCCTTTGTTGTATGAAGTGGCCGAGTATAGGCCAACCACATCTATCGTTAGCCAGCCCATTTTATCGTTCCAAGTATGGTCTTGCATCAGTCTCAAGAGATGTTTGGTATCTCTCAAGTATGATGGCAATCCATACACTAGGGGTTGCAGTAAGGATTCCAGCCAATTTGATAGATTCTCAAAAAGGGATCCTATTCGTCGTTTCACCTCCACCAAAGATTTATGTACTTTGGGGAGGTGATGGAATATCGGTACTACAGGATGTTGAACATTTAAATAATCAAATGTTTCATCATCAATTAGTCCCTGGTATTTTCCATCATCAAGCAAATCTAGTAGGAGGGACCCAAAGCGTTGCGTTGGATCCCCAGGCAATCTTGTGTATACTTCTTTGTCAAGTAGTTGCCTTTATGCCTCCTTAATGTAGTAGGATTTATCCAAAACCACTATGGATCCCCCCTTGTCAGACTGCTTGATGATGATGTTATCTCTGTCTTGTAGTTGTTTGAGGGCCTTTCTTTGTTGTGTGGTTAGATTATCATGTTCCCTACTCTGTGGTTGTGTTGTTTCTTTCTCCAGTTTCAGGAGATCCTCCTCCATTCGTTTTTGGAAGCTCTCTAATACTTGACCCCTACACTGCGTGGGGTAAAAGATAGATTTCGGCTTGTAGCCTGTATGGCTGTCAGTTACTACTTCATCTAATGTATTTTCAGATTCCAACAAATGTAGATTAAGGAAATCTCTTGCTTCTACTGGGTTAAGATAATCATGCCTAGCACTTGTGTCAGGTATGTGAAACTCTTTCTCTATAGTAGGGTGTAATTGATAAAACTTTTTAAGAGTAAGACCACGTATAAATTTGTTTATGTCAATCAGAGTGTCGAAGACATTAAATTTTGGGGTAGGAACAAAGTTAAGGCCTAAACTCAAGACCTCTAACTCCAAGTCGGTTATGGGGACACTAGATAGATTTATAATGTTGGATCCCTGTATTTGTTGGGCTGTCTGCCTCTCCTCAATTGGTACTGATCTCGCTGCGACCCCCATTTGGTGGACCCTCTTCCTCCTCCTCCTCCTTCTCTTATTCCCTGAGCCAACTGAAAAACCTGTTGGCTAGCGGTTTCATCCACTGCCTGTACTGACTGAGCTTTCTTGTACTTATTGCCCCTAGGTGGCTTGGGGGCATCAGTTTTTTTCAGGATAGCTCTATTGGGTTCTAGTTTGTCAGTGATCTGGGTATTAGATACTATAAGGCCTGGTGGGGTAGGTTGTGGGGGTTGAGAGGGCGGCTGTATTGTAATGTTATCAGGTGGTGCTTCATCCTCGTCAGAGGATTGTCCACTGGACATGAATGCCACAAAGTCCTGAAGGTCATCATCCTCATTGGACTCAGGGTCAGTATCTGAAAATGACACCTTTTTATCCATCTTCTTTCCTTCTTTAAGTTGTTTAGACTTGTTATAGTTTACTGATTTCCTTTTTCTTGAGCTCCTCTTGGGGTTCCAATTATATATCCTATTGGCTTTATAATCATCAAGGTCTCTGGAATATTTTATTTTTTTTGTATGTATGTATGTATATATATATATATATATATATATATATATGTGTGTATATATATATATATATATATATATATATATATATATATATGTATATATGTGTATATATATATATATATATATATATATATATATATATATATATATATATACAAATACATATTTAGTAAAAAAGTGTTTTGTGCAACTTTTTAGTTTCAGAAAACAGTTAACCACATCTCTGAGATTGCGGTAAGAATTGTTTGGTGAGGTCACGATATCCATTGAAAGTATAAGGCGCCCTAAAAGGAAGTTAATCACATTAAGGGGCAAATTATCAAGCTGGCCGGAAACAAAAGACCGCTGCTCCATAACTTGTCTGCATGCTTTGAGGCGGCGGACAAAAATCAAACCGATCGAATACGATCAGGTTGATTGACACCCCCTGGCCTATTGTCCGCAAATCTGCAGGGGGCGGTATTGCACAAGCAGTTCAGCAGAACTGCTGGTGCAATAAGTTGGCATTTATCGATGTGCAGCGGACATGATACGCTACATGATAAATATGCCCATAAACATTCTCTGGTTATACATTTTTATAATAGACCTGTAATATCAATTTGCGTGCTAATCCTAGAGCGCTCCATTTGTAATTTTTTAATTTAATTCTATATCATAGAAAGTAGAAATACAATAGATATATTAGAAATAAAATATTAAACAACTAAATATTCAATACATTTTAAAACTCTGCAAATTGTTATATCAGAGAGTATTGACAGCTCATTTTGACAGCAGCCATGATTCAATAAAATTCTTTTGTAAAATTAAAATCTTGCTGCAAAAAAAGTTGCAATAATGTGGCTGCTTGAAAATTGTGTAATTCAAAATAGATTTGTACCCTCCATTTCTCAGAGGAAAGACTGATGAGATCAATTCCTATTAAATCAATGGGCCTGCTTTTATCTCATAACCGTTAACTTCCAATGGCATGAAAAGACTTCCAGTGTCAAGGATACTGGTATCATAAAAATGTTTTAAAAACGTTACAAAACAGATGAAAAGAAAAGGGGGGGGGGGGAGCAGCCTCTATAAATCAGAAAAAAAGCAAAAGAAAACTAACTTGAAAAAAAGTTCAAGAAAATAAAAATAAAAAAGAGACAACCTTCTCAGCTTTGACATAGTGAGACACAACTGCTTCTTTTAAAATCCTGTATGGTAAGTTACGGTTTACATGAAAAATCCATACATACTGCAAGACTTCTAAATTCCCATGGTCTGATCATTTTTCATGTCTGCAAATTTGCCAGGAAAATTTCCCTTTTAGCTCAGACATGACAAATCCTGTGTTGTTGTTTTTTATTATAACAATAATAATAATAGAAATAATTAATAATAATAATAATAATAATAATAATCATAATAATCATAATAATAATAAATCACACTTATTTTTATACTTAAAATTTCTTGCAAAACTAGTGTGTATGAACCTTGGCTGAAACAACAAAACAAAACACAATTAGTAGCTAGTATTAGATTAACAATTTTAGCATTTCTTCAGACTGAAGGCTTTAGTTTTACAGTTTTAGAATTATTTAATAGAACCCCAGCAATGCCCTTGTCAGTTGATTGATTCATAAAGCTTGTAGCAGTGGCACCAGCTACTACTTTAACTTTATTTCAGACCTCCTCTGTTGTCCTGAACATGTTCCCCATAGAAAATAACACCTAGATTTAGAGTTTTGCGTTAGAAGGGGTGCGTTAGCTACGCGTGGTTTTTTTTCCCTGCAACTTTTAAACAAGGCTGGTATTTAGAGTTCTCAGAAGGGCTGCGTTAGGCTCCAAAAAGGGAGCGTACAGGCATATTTACCGTTACTGCAACTCTCAAACCAGCGTTGCTTACGGACGCGGACAGCTTAAAAAACGTGCTCGTGCACGATATCCCCATAGGAAACAATTGGGCAGTTTGAGCTGGAAAAAAAATCTAACACCTGCAAAAAAGCAGCGTTCAGCTCCTAACGCAGCCCCATTGTTTCCTATGGGGAAACACTTCCTAAGTCTGCACCTAACACCCTAACATGTACCCCGAGTCTAAACACCCCTAACCTTACACTTATTAACCCCTAATCTGCCGCCCCCGCTATCGCTGACCCCTGCATATTATTTTTAACCCCTAATCTGCCGCTCTGTACACCGTCGCAACCTACATTATACCTATGTACCCACAATCTGCTGCCCCTAACACCGCCGACCCCTATATTATATTTATTACCCCCTAATCTGCCCCCCCCCAACGTCGCCGCTACCTACCTACACTTATTAACCCCTAATCTGCCGACCGGACCTCACCGCTACTCTAATAAATGTATTAACCCCTAAAGCTAAGTCTATCCCTAACACCCCCCTAAGTTAAATATAATTTAAATCTAACGAAATAAAATAAATATTATTAACTAAATTAATCCTATTTAAAACTAAATACTTACCTGTAAAATAAACCCTAATATGGCTACAATATAACTAATAATTATATTGTAGCTATTTTAGGATTAATATTTATTTTACAGGCAACTTTGTATTTATTTTAACTAGGTACAATAGCTATTAAATAGTTAATAACTATTTAATAGCTACAAAGTTAAAATAATTACAAAATTACCTTTAAAATAAATCCTAACCTAAGTTACAATTAAACCTAACACTACACTATCAATAAATTAATTTAAAAAAACTACCTACAATTATCTACAATTAAATCAACTAAACTAAATTACAAAAAAAAACCCCACTAAATTACAATAAAACCCCACTAAATTACAAAAAATAAAAAAGAGTACATGAATTTTAAACTAATTACACCTACTCTAAGCCCCCTAAAAAAATAACAAAGCCCCCCAAAATAAAAAAAATGCCCTACCCTATTCTAAAATAAAAATTTAATAGCTCTTTTACCTTGCCAGCCCTTAAAAGGGCCTTTTGCGGGGCATGCCCCAAAGAAAACAGCTCTTTTGCATTTAAATAAACATACAATACCCCCCCCCCAACATTACAACCCACCACCCACATACCCCTAATCTAACCCAAACCCCCCTTAAAAGACCTAACACTAAGCCCCTGAAGATCTCCCTACCTTATCTTCACCACGCCGGGTATCACCGATCCGTCCAGAAGAGGGTCCGAAGTCTTCATCCTATCCGGCAAGAAGAGGTCCAGAAGAGGGTCCGAAGTCGACTCTTCATCCTATCCGGCAAGAAGAGGGCATCCGGACCGGTAGACATCTTCATCCAGGCGGCATCTTCTATCTTCTTCCATCCGGCGCGGAGCGGGACCATCTTGAAGCAGCCGACGCGGATCCATCCTATTCTTCCGGCGACTCCCAACGAATGAAGGTTCCTTTAAGTGACGTCATCCAAGATGGCGTCCCTCGAATTCCGATTGGCTGATAGGATTCTATCAGCCAATCGGAATTAAGGTAGGAAAAATCTGATTGGCTGATTGAATCAGCCAATCAGATTCAAGTTCAATCGGATTGGCATTCTATTGGCTATTGGGTAGGGCATTTTTTTATTTTGGGGGGCTTTGTTATTTTTTTAGGGGGCTTAGAGTAGGTGTAATTAGTTTAAAATTCATTTAATCTTTTTTTATTTTTTGTAATTTAGTGTTTGTTTTTTTTGTAATTTAGTGTTTGCTTTTTTTTGTAATTTAGTTTAGTTGATTTAATTGTAGATAATTGTAGGTAGTTTATTTAATTAATTTATTGATAGTGTAGTGTTAGGTTTAATTGTAACTTAGGTTAGGATTTATTTTACAGGTAATTTTGTAATTATTTTAACTAGGTAGCTATTAAATAGTTATTAACCATTTAATAGCTATTGTACCTAGTTAAAATAAATACAAAGTTGCCTGTAAAATAAATATTAATCCTAAAAAGCTACAATATAATTATTAGTTATATTGTAGCTATATTAGGGTTTATTTAACAGCTAAGTATTTAGTTTTAAATAGGATTAATTTATTTAATATGATTTATTTTATTTCGTTAGATTTAAATTATATTTAATTTAGGGGGGGTGTTAGGGTTTTGGTTAGACTTAGCTTTAGGGGTTAATACATTTATTAGAGTAGCGGCGAGGTCCGGTCGGCAGATTAGGGGTTAATACTTAAAGTTAGGTGTCGGCGATGTTAGGGAGGGCAGATTAGGGGTTAATAAAATTTATTATAGGGTTTTTGAGGCGGGAGTGAGGCGGTTTAGGGGTTAATACATTAATTATAGTAGCGGTGAGGTCCGGTCGGCAGATTAGGGGTTAATAAGTGTAGGTAGGTAGCGGCGACGTTGGGGGGCAGATTAGGGGGTAATAAATATTATGTAGGGGTCGGTGATGTTAGGGGCAGCAGATTAGGGGTACATAGGGATAATGTAGGTTGCGGCGATGTGCGGTCGGCAGATTAGGGGTTAAAAAAATTTAATAGAGTGGCGGCGATGTGGGGGGGCCTCAGTTTAGGGGTACATAGGTAGTTTATGGGTGTTAGTGTACTTTAGAGCACAGTAGTTAAGAGCTTTATGAACCGTCATTAGCCCATAAAGCTCTTAACTCCTGACTTTTTTCTGCGGCTGGAGTCTTGTCGTTAGAGTTCTAACTTTCACTTCAGCCATGACTCTAAATACCGGCGTTAGAAAGATCCCATTGAAAAGATAGGATACGCAATTGACGTAAGGGGATCTGCGGTATGGAAAAGTTGCGGCTGGAAAGTGAGCGTTAGACCCTTACCTACAAGACTCTAAATACCAGCGGTAGGCCAAAACCAGCGTTAGGACCCCCTAACGCTGGTTTTGACAACTAACGCAGAACTCTTAATCTAATTAATGAATTTCTGTTAACAAACAAATGTTGCCAAAATCCAACTGGTCATATAGATTCTATCTTAGTACAGCTTTTCCACTTTCAAATACAGAGTCATTTAACTGCCTGCAAGGTGATCATAATATTGATGTGAAATTGGACAAACTGCATTGCTTACTTTTTGTGGGAGTGGAAAATACAACATCCTAACCAGAGATATCTAGTCATAAGAAAAAGGTGTTCCTCTATTCTAAAAAGGCACTTCATATATGTATAGCTTTCATATACATCAGTGTTTCTCAATTCCAGTCCTTAGGACCACTAACAGGACAGATTTTCAATATAATACCTGAACTAGAGCACAAGTGAAATAGTCAGTGGATGGATAAGAACAGGTTAGTAACCATAATCAAAATCAAACTTTGCACAAGTTTTATTGCATTAACAAATTAACACTAGAAATAACAGATGGTACTGGTAGATACTAACTTTACTTGATGACTCTTTCTAAGACTGTTTATCTAATATATTACCCTCATCATTGGGATTATAAAATAAAACCGGACTCATCTTTCTTGATACTTTTACTATTGGGATGATGACCTGAGTTTGTTTCCTCTAGGGACGCCTGGGGTGAAATCTATTTTGCGTCTATGTATGACTTGTAAATTCGAAGAGTTTTGGTGGTGAAATTTGTATTCCTTTGTATAGTGAATAAAGTACATTTAAATACAATTATGGTGTGCTGAGTACTATTGTTTATATTTAGGTTAATAACCATGGTTACTGATCAGTTGACTATTTCACCTGCGTTCTGGTTCAGATATACAGGTATACCTCACTTTACAGTGCTTCACTTTACAGCGATTCGCTAATACAGCTCTTTGTGGAGCTGAAGTTCAACCTCCAAGGATTTTAAAACAGTGCTGTAATCATCGTGAAATTGCGAGAAAAGTGACCGACACCGTTTTGTTATGCTCAGTTTACTCTGTTAACAGCATTACAGTACATTCTGTGTCTCAGTGCTATAGTCTGGCAAATGTTACTAGAGTAATTGTCACTATTTTACAGGTACAGTATTTATTGAATACTTGCTGTGCTAGTGTTAATCTAAAGTAGAGCTATTGCACCCCTAATATATGTTAGTTCAAACATGTTTTCAAGATTTTAAACACTGAAAAGAAAGCTAAAACTGCCTTGTTTAACTTTAAGGCGGTTTTCACTTTACAGCGGGGCTCCGGTCCCTAAACCGCTGTATGAGCGGGGTATACCTGTAATGAAAATTTGGCTCATTAGCGGTTCTGAGGACTAGAATTGAAAAAAACTGATTTATAAGAAAATACTTAAATGAAGTGCATTTTTATTGCGCATATTAATAGGAGACAGTAAACCGCCATTATCAACAACCCCTGTGTGTTTCATACCCACAGCAGGCACTTTGTCAAGTTCAATATAAAGGGACATGGAACCCATTTTTTTTTTCTTTCATGATTCAAATAGAGCATGGGATTTTAAACAACATTCCAATTTACTTCTATTATCTAATTCGTTTCTTATTTTGGTAATCTCTTTGTTGAAAAAGAAACCTATGTAGGCTCAGGAGCTACTGATTGGTTGGTGAACATATATGCCTCATGTAATTGGCTCACCCTGCTCCTTCAACAAAGGATGCCAAGAGAGAGAAGCAAATTAGATAATTGAAGTAAATTAAAAAGTTGTTTAATGGAGGGGGCGTGGCTGGAAGGCGGCCATGATCAGCAGCTATATCATGGAGCTCCTCAAGTTCATCTGAATATATATTGAATTTCTCCTTTCAAATTTGACATTGGAAATTAACAGGCTCACACTGGAGAAGAAAAGGAGCTGAAAGATACTTTAATATACAGGATATCTTATGCTGGGTTCATATGGAAAGGACCTGAAAGGTAGGCCGTGTCCCCATCACACGCAAACATCACCCCCCCTCGGGTACACAAATTACTCGAGTAGAGCAGTATTCATCTGCTAATATTTGCTATATTAACCAGAACAATACATAAAGTTGTCAATATGGAGGACTTCCGTGTTACAATTCTAACTAAACTAGAAGCCTTAGACCGACTAATAGATTGTAGGTTTATGGATCTGAGAGCTATTTGTCAAGCGTCACGAGCTGTGAGTTTACCATCTAAGACACAAGGATACACTTTGGTGAACGTGGTAGCTGAATGGACTGATAAATCTACAGACCCACGCCTGAGTACGACACCACATGCTGTGTTGCACAGCACTAGCCTAACGCCTCAACTTCAGGCTCTGAAAGGCCCCATGCCTAAGAAATTACATACAGACTGCTCATTGCTATCCTCGGCTCCCCTGGGAGGGGATGCGGCCGGTCCCTGCGGGGGTAATGAGGACGTCACCACTTTGCAAGAAAGGAGTCTTTCAGTGATCACTAGGCATTCAGAAGCGCTGAAAATATTGGCCAGCAGTGTGCAGTGGAGCGATAGTGTGGAGATACTGCCGAGAAAGCAGATGCGGTTTTGGTC